>NC_053493.1:236461937-236631937 GCF_905171775.1 Rana temporaria | reverse complement strand
GGATCTGACAGTTGATCCCCGCGGAGCAGGCAGATGACAGCCCCGTGTCTGCTCCACCATACAGAGCGGACATGGACACAGTCCGCTGTTCTCTATGGGGCGGTCTGGTGGAAACAGACCGCCTCTCCATACCCATCCAACTGTCATCTGATGGGTGAGCGGATCCCCATCCATCTGCTTTTGGCGGACCAGATTGGATCGGATGCAGGTGGGTGTAACAGACACATGTCCATTTACATCCGCCTCCCCATAGAGAATAATGATCGACACCACCTAAAAAACAGACAGACGGACACGATCGGTCCGCTCATGTGAAAGGAGCCTTACTGAACAAGCTGAAGTTAGAAGCTGATTGGCTACCATGCATAGCTGCACTAGATTTTGAACTCTTTAGTTTTAGTAAATCTACCCCGCAGTATTTCCATTCAGATCAATTTTTTTAAGACCTGTAGTTCTAAGTTGGTTCCGTAGTCAACCGAACCTTTATTAAAATCAAAAAATAATTCTACTTGTGTAGGTGGATGTTTCAGTAAATATTATTTTCAGTGGCATGTTCTAATCTTAACCCCAGACAATGATGGGTCTAATATAACTAGTGTGCGGTCTGACATTGTTATTATAGGTTTTGTCTGCAGCCCACACAGGGTTAATCATGAGACAAAATGAAAATTAAATCTAATCTTAAATACATTTTATGGACAGCTAAATAGAAAGTCTATTGCCGTTTGTTAGGTGCAAGTCTTCAGGCATCAGCCCGTAAAGAGCAGATCACCTTTCTGAACGCCATATAGAGTTGGACCTGGTGTTTCGGAGGATTGCTAGGATGTTGTTCTATCATGATTAAAGGATAAGCACAACAATAAAATCTCCTCTTATAACTGTAAGACAGGGGTGTCAAACTCAGTTTTCATTCTGGCTGCATCAGCATTATGGTCGCTCTTAAATGGCCGATTGTATTTGTAAGTCTATATAAATATATCCAGGTTTTTTCTCAGAGAATAAGTGCAGGAACTCAACCCCCACCCCAAATTGCAGTGGGATGATCTTAAAGGTGCAATCAATTGCAGAGTGCGTTATGTGCAGAGTTCAGGGGTGCGCTATGTACAGGGTGCAGTTTCAGGGGTGCCCTATATACAGAGTGCACAGTTTGGGAGTGCACTATCTACATGTTGCGGTCTCAGGGGTGCCCTATGCACAGAGTACAGAGTTTAGGGACGTGCTATGTACATAGTGCAGAGTTCAGCGGTGTGCTGTGTACAAAGTGCAGGGTTTAGGGGTGGGCTATGCACAGTGTGCAGGGTTCAGCCCTTTTTCACGGGCTGTCCACATCTCACTTTCACCCCTCATTGGCTCTGACGTCTGCACCACTCTCCCCCATCCCCCACCTCTGCACACATCTCCCTCCACAGCCCTGACCCCCCCCCCCCCCCCCCCAAAAGCTATCTCGCCTACCTGGCCCAACTCTAGTGCTTCCCGGCAGTGTAGGTGGCTCTGCCTCTCACTCCCCCTTTGTAGAAAGATCACTGTTCGGCGTCTTTGCACCCGGACACAGATGGAGATCACAGTGTATCTTACCACGTAAAGCCCCATCCCACAGGGATCTGTAAGAGCCACCAAGAGGAAAGAGGAAGGCTTCTGTGTTTACAAGTGACGGTGTTGAGCAGGGAGTGAAGAACAAGTACTGAGTTCTATCATTTTCTAGCTGAAAAGAAGCCATGGGTGCGGGGGCCACATGAAATTGCCTGGCAGTCTGGATTCGCCCACAGGCCTTGTGTATGACACATGTGCTGGAGGAGGTTGTCTAGTAGCCTCATTTCTACCTAGTAGTGAGCAGTGCCATCTTTAAGGCAGGGCAAATTGGGCAACTGCCCTGGTCTCTGTCATTGTTGTGGGGCCTAAAGCAGCTGCCTCATACTTGCCAACTATCTATCTTGTCCCTTGAAGTTTTAGTCCTTTGCCGTGTCCCGATCTCTCAGTGTGAAGTGCTGCTACTAATGCTGCCCAGCTCTGCCCTATTGTTGTGTACAGACGACTCACCTGCAGACCCTGTGTTTACATGTAAATAACTGTCATTCATATGTAAATAACTGGATAATTCATATGTAAATAGAGGCAGAATTCATATGTAAATTGCTGAGGCTGCCGGCATTCATACGTAAATAAAGGTGGCATTCATATGTATATCATGCCCCTCTGCAGTGAAGAGATGATGTGCTGTAACCTCTAGCAACAAATCAGTGAGCAGTATTACTGTACAGTAATCTCTAGCAACCAATCAACAAGAAGAAATCATGTGCTGTAACCTCTAGCAACTAATCGGTGAGCTGTAATGTGTGCTGTAACCTCTAGCAACCAGTCCGTAAGTGGTAATGATATGCTGTAACCTCTGGAAAACAATCGCAATCACTGCCTGATCTGATACAGTAAACTGATTTTAAGTCTAGCTGATAATGTTTGAAAATGTTTGCCCAGGGTCCAATCGGCATTAAAGACGGCCCTGGTAGTAAGTGCTAGAAGGAAATCTGTTTGGTATTTGGAATGTAAAAATGTATTAATTTTTAAGTAAAGCTTTTCATACATTCATAATCCCCCTCAATCAACTGTTTTACACAACCTAATGCGTGACCTAAGCTAAACCGGGCAACGTTCTACTTTTTGTCAGTAGCCAAGAACTGATCATTTCAAACCATTGCTTGTCTACTGGCCAGCTGATATGTGATGTGGCTGTCATAGGAAGTGCAAAGGTGTCGCTCACATGTGGGTTGTGAGTGACGGCTTGGCATCACCTATGTGTTGCAACAAATGGCTCAATGATGGTGCCCACTGGGAAAAAAATGGTTCTGGAGGGGCAGACTGAAACAGAGTTTTTGTTCTCGGATTAGGCACTGGTGAGTTGCTATTTGGCAGCGATTTCTGGAAAGATTGGAAACGTAAAGGCTGCTTTATATTGCAAAGTATTATGCCGCGTACACACAATCGGAATTTCCGATGGAAAAAGTCAGATTTTTCCATCTGATATGGGACAGCAGGTTTTGATATAAATAAATAAATATACCACAACTACCTTATTTTGGAAAAAATGTTTGGCCGCGGCCTTTATTATTGGCTTTAAACATTTTATTAACGATAAGTTAAACTTTAATGAAAACATGCAAGGAAAACAGCTCAGCCACTACGGCTCAAGCTGTATAATAAATAAGAGGAAACTCCCCACCAACAACTCATAACTTTGTTTAACTTATATACAGTGTAAACAACAGTCCCCCCACATAATAACTTAGCCGGTGACTTGTCGTTATGGTTCCCCTATCCAGATGGTACCTGTAAGGACTGCGCAGGCGCAATCCTTGCCGACGGAAATCTCCGAACCTCAGCCGGCATCCAGGCTCATTCCTTAACATCCCCGTGGATTGGAGGATGTTAAAAAAAAAGAGCCAGGAGGCGGAGCGAGCCGTCCGAGCGAAGGGAGGACGTGAGGCCGACTGGCCACTTTCCTCAAATTCCACGTCGCCCTGAATGCCGTCCGAGGTTCGGAGATTTCCGTCGGCAAGGATTGCGCCTGCACAGTCCTTACAGGAACCATCTGGATAGCCGGAACCATATTGGCATCTGCAACAAAGGGAGGTCGGGAGGGAACACCACAGTTGCTGCTACTGAGGCGACTGAGCCTTTA
This sequence comes from Rana temporaria, assembly GCF_905171775.1. Classification (NCBI taxonomy): domain Eukaryota; kingdom Metazoa; phylum Chordata; class Amphibia; order Anura; family Ranidae; genus Rana; species Rana temporaria. Next base: position 236,628,264 of record NC_053493.1, on the reverse strand, counting down.
GGGCTCCGAATCCCCCTTTTTAATTTACAAAAACCCTCACAACAACCCCCTTATCTGCCCAGATACAGCGGTCACCTGACCCTCTCTAGCAGCCCAGGACCAATTGTCGTTCTTCCCACACTTTTCAGTCTATTGGAGGTTGCCCAATAATAATCTAGTAACTACCCCTATCACCAGCTGTCCAGTATCCAATGGGAACCTTTCCCTCCCTTTCTGTTACTGAGGGAAAATTAAAGAACTCCGCTGCCCGCAATTCCATGAGGCAAGGGGGGCTTAAAATGTTTTTCCCCTTTTCCTTACATTCCAATCGTGTGTGGCCCCATCAGAATTTTTTCATCGAAAATTCCGATGAATTCCATCAGAGTTTAGAGTTCTATTTTTGTCCGATGGAATTCCGATGTGATTTGGCCGGGCAAAAGCCTGATCGTGTGTACACGGCATTACTGTATTAAGTTTTTGAAAATGTTTTAATTACTTTGGCTTGCCAACATGGCTTTTCTCTTATCTGTTGCAATATATTGATTGTGAGGTTTGCTAGATCCTATTAGGGCTTTTCATATCAAATTGACATCTGAAATAACTGTATGGTCTCAATATCTGAAACGTCTTTATTGTAAATTGAAGTTGTTGACATTCTTTGATTAGCAGGAGTTTTTCTTTTAGGGTATGTCTGGTTCTTCCTAGTCATTTCTCAGCTATTCTGTTTGAAGTGTAATACAGCTCCTCTTAATGCCTTTGTTGCTTTGGATTACATAACAAAGATGAGCATAGTACTTTGAAGATTTGACATCAATCTGTCACTGCTGTAAAGAGCAGTCAGCCAGAATGGGTTATCCACTAAGATGGAGATCTAGCTAGTAGCTGGATATCACATTCTGTCTACAATATGTGTTCTGTGTAGAAGTATACTAGTCTTCTACAACATGTGTGCCACATTAATTGCATTAACCCAGACTCAACATTCTTCTCTGCCATCTGCATATCTATAGTAGCCATAAAAAGTGTGCATTTGTATAATGGAGATATAATGCAGGTATCAGTTGAATACAGCTTGAGGCCTCACACAACCTTCGAGCGATTTGTATCAGCTAAGATTTAAAGCTGAACTCTCAGTTGAATACAGCTTGAGGTCTCACACAACCTTACAATAATGATTGTATCGGCTAAGATTTAAAGCTCTAGGCAGATACAAAAGAAAACACAAGTTATTGCAGTTCTGTAATCATTAAGGCCCCTTCCACACGGGGCGGATCCGCTTGCAGCGGTCCGCCAGCTCAGCGGGAGATCTCTCCGCTGAGCCGGCGGATGACAAGCTCCTCTCTGCTCACTGAGTGCGGAGGGGCTTGTCGAGCGCCGCTGTCTCCTATGGAGAGATCTGATAAAAACGGACAGCATGTCTGCGGACATGTCACCGCTGACATCCGACGCTCTATCGAGAAGCACGGAGCGGCCGTTCAGATCCGCCAAAAAAACTGACAGGCGGACCTGAACGGTCAGGCAGTGTGATAGGGGCCAAAATTATTATTTTTTTAAAAGTGAAAACATTGTAAGTACCTGAATTTGACAAAGTATCAGCCAAGTGCAGTCCCTGTACAACAGGGCTATGAATGTGAGGCCTGGTACACACGACCGAGAAACTCGACGGGCGAAACACATCGTTTTGCTCGTCGAGTTCCTTGTGAAGCCGTCGAGGAACTCGACAAGCCAATTTTCTCCATTCCCGTCAAGGAAATAGAGAACATGCATTCTTTTTGGCTCGTCGAGTTTCTCGACAGTTTCCTTGACGAAAATGTACACATGACCGGTTTCCTCGGCAAAAAATATCTCCCAGCAAGTTTCTTGCTGGTTTTTGACGAGAAACTCGATCGTATGTACGAGGCCTGAGTGAAATAGTTAGCAAAAGAATCCAATTCCGCATGCTGATAGGAGAAGGCAAAGTGATGAAGAGATTAGCTTTCTGTGCTCCTTTTTTTTTTTTCAATTTCTGTCCAGTAAGCCTGGGTTCAATGGGAGTGGGTTGAATGATGATGTCCATCGGACTGAAAACATCAAATGGCAGAAAGAGTAGTAGCACTGGAGTGGGGAGGTAGCTCTGAACTGAAGGTAAATATTGCAGGAAAAGCTGCTTTTTTTTCTTCTTTTAGTTAGCTGCTGATTTTTAGCTTATTATGTTTTGGCTGGAGTTCTGCTTTTAAAGGAAAATTGTGTTGAGATGACTATGGAAGCTTTTATTGCTGACCTCTTTCTGACAATACTATTTAGGCTACAAAGCAGCCAGTCTACACAATGCAGAATTCTACTGCAAATGAATCCAGTTGATGAGTCCTGAAAAGTTCCCCAATTCAGACAGGATGATAGAATAGAAAGTCCACACAATAATGCCGCGTACACACGGTCGTTTTTTGTCTTGTAAAAAAACGTTGTTTTTTTCTCATGGGAAAAAAAATGACGTTTTCTTCATTTTAAAAAACGACGTTGCCTACACACCATCGTGTTTTCAAAATGCTCTAGCAAAGCGCGGTTACGTTCAGCACGTACGGCGGCACTCTGTTCCATTCAAGCTCGCGTCATAACTTGCTTCTGAGCATGCGCGATTTTAAAAACTTTGTTTTAAACTTCGTTTTAGCCCACACACGATCATTTTTTATGACACAAAAAAACGACGTTTTGAAAAACGACATAAAAAATTGAAGCATGTTCGAATTTTTTTTTTTTCGTTTTTCTGATGACATAAAACAACGTTTTCCCCACACACGGTCATTTTAAATGACGTTTTTAAAAATTTCGTTTTTTTTCATCACAAAAAACGAGGAAGTTTATTGCATGTTGTAGTAACAGAGAGTACAAACCTGTTGGAGGAGACTTATGGTTAAAAAAATATATGTGTGTGTGTGTGTGATCATATATACACACACTAAATATATGTGTGTGTGTGTGTGTATATATATATATATATATATATATATATATATATATATATATATATTGTGTGTGTGTGTATGTGTATATATATATCAGGGCTCGACAAATCCCGGGCGCCAGGTCGCCATGGCGACTAGAAATAGGGTCCTGGCGACTTGAATTGGAAGGGGGCAAAAAAAAAAAAAAAAAAAAAATTTTTTTTTTTTTTTTTTTTTTTTTGAGCTGGGGCCATCTGGTGGTGAGCCGTTGGTATTACAAGTTATTACCACCAGATGTGAGCTGGCGCCATCTGGTGGTGGCCGTTGGTATTACAAGTTAAGCATTACAAGTTAAACAGCAATTCTAATGTTGTTTTTCACTATTTTCACTGCCATCTTCTTCCCTCTAATTAGAACCCCCAAACATTATATATATTTTTTATCCTAACACCCTAGAGAATAAAATGGCGATCGTTGCAATACTTTCTGTCACGCCGTATTTGCGCAGCGGTCTTACAAGCGCACTTTTTTTGTGAAAAAATTACACTTTTTTTTATTAAAAAATTAAGACAACAGTAAAGTTATCCCCATTTTTTTTTTTAGAATTATAAAAGATAATGTTACGCCGAGTAAATTCATACCCAACATGTCACGCTTCAAAATTGCGCCCTTACCCTTTAAAATCTTCATAGGCGACGATTAAAAAAATCTACAGGTTGCATGTTTTGAGTTACAGAGGAGGTCTAGGGCTAGAATTATTGCTCTCGCTCTACCAATCGCAGCGATACCTCACGTGTGGTTTGAACATCATTTACATATGCGGAGGCTGCTCACATATGTGTTCGCTTCTGCGCGCAAGCTCGTCGGGACGGGGGCGCGTTTTCTGGCTCCTAACTTTTTTACCTGGCTCCTAGATTCCAAGCAAATTTGTCAACCCCTGATATATATATATATATATATATATATATATATATATATATATATATATATATATATATATATATATATATATATATATTTATAAATATTATGCTTTATTTGTGTTTTTCATTATTTATTTTTTTGCTTTAGTATAATGCATTTTATTGTTTATGTAGTTTTGAAAGCTAGGTGTACTTCACCCAGGCAGCTGGAGAAGGAGGAGTGGCCGGAAATGTTGTAGATTGGCGATCTTCCTGGGAAGTAGGTGTGGGTACCTGTCCATGTACCCGCTCTCCTCCTCAAAGTGGCAAATGTGGAGTGGGGTAAAGATGCAAACCAGAGCCTTTCAGGTGGAGCTCTGCTTTAACTTTTAGAAAGTGTGTTCAGTTTTCTATAATGCGAGTACCTAGTAAGGTCATTGGGAAGGCAGTTGGAATGTACTTCCTGGAGCCTGTGCTGTGTAACTTCCACTCTCTCTGCTTCCTACATTCCTAATCACATTTAGGCCTCGTACACACGGCCGAGTTTCTCGGCAAAAACCAGCAAGAAGCTTGCTGTTTTTTTTTTTTTTTTGCCGAGGAAACCGGTCGTATGTACACTTTTCGACGAGGAAACTGACGAAGATCTCGTCGGGCCAAAAAGAAAGCATGTCTTCTTTTTCCCCGACAGGAATGGGAAAATTTGGCTCGCTGAGATCCTCGGCGGCTTCACAAGGAACTCGACGAGCAAAACTATGTGTTTTGCCCGTCAAGTTTCTCGGCCATGTGTACGAGGCCTTAGACTTTTATGACAGGTTTGACTATTATGAGATTGTGAGAATCCTCTTACTATTGCCAATTTTTCACCTAAGGCTTTTTCAGTATAAGAGACAGCCTGGAACCTGCAGTGGGTGTTCCAGCATCACCAGCAGGCATGTTCCAGTATTAAAGATAACAAAAAAACATAGCAGGTGGACTAATGCAGGGCTTGACAAATTTGCTTTGAATCTAGGAGCCAGCTAAAAAAGTTAGGAGCCAGTTTAACAAATCTTACAGATTTAACAAGTTCCCAAAGGTGAACTTATACTTTAATCCTTTCACAGCCAGAACCATTTTTGCACACGTTTTAAAAATCATTTTAGGCCTGAAGATTACATAAAACCACCAAACATTAAATATTTTATGAAAGCAGATATCCTAGAGAATAAAAAAGCAGTAGTTGCAATTTTGTATGTCACGCGATATTACCGGCGGTAATTAAATGCCTGGATAAAAACTGAACCACTAAGCAGGTAGAATTTGTTCCTCATATGTATTACTCAATGTCGGTGTTTAATTTGAAATGTTATTCTTAAAGCAGACCTTATTTGCAATTAGGTCAACTTGAAGCAGAACTAAACCCATTAATTTACCCTGGGTTCACACTGATGCGATTACAGCGCTGGTTCCCGCATCGATCCTCTCCCGCAGGCAGTTCACACTGCCGTGTGCGAACTGCTGCGAGTGTCATTAACAAAGTTAATGACACCCCCAGTTTAGTTCACAGATTGCATAAGAATTGCATCGCCTAGGTGAGAACACCCATGCAATCTGATTCTAGTGCGGGGAAAAACAAGTTCCTGCACTATTTTCTGTGCGAATCTAATGCGAGTTCAGCTATACAACTGTATGGCTGATCTCGCATTGCTCAGAGATCGCATGCGATGGGCACCTGCAGTGTGGGTCCGAATCACATGCGATCTCTGAGATTGCAGCAGTGTGAACCCGGGCTTAATGGTTAACATAAGTTACATTTCTGCCATGCGGATATGCTAACTGTCACATTTGATTGTGCTTTCACCCAAACTGTCAAACCATCAAGTGGCTGCACTCATAACGGATCACATGTGCAGCACCATGGCAGTTGCAGATCAAACAGAGGCTAATGCTGGTCATACACTATATGAAAAATCGGCCTAAATTCGGTCGTTTAGACAGTTCGTTCATTTTTCGAACAGTTAATGGGAGCAAAATCGTTAATCGTTGGGACGTTTTTGAGCTGAAAAAAACAAAGGACAAGTTTGGAAATTTTCTGTCGAACGGACAATAAATTTAAAGTTTAATGTGTTTCCCATCCGAACTGTCTGCACTAGGTATATGTAAAAAAAAAACGAACCAATTTTTTTTATTTATGTCCGCTGAACGATTTATCGGTCATTACATGTTGGTACTATCGTTTGCGCTCACGACCGAACGTTCGTTTTTCGAAAATGGGTTTGGCAGATTTTTCGTATAGTGTATGGCCAGCATAAGATGGCAGCTTCCTTGGCTGAAAAGAATAGAAGGGTTTAGTTCCGCTTTAAGTAAACAGACAGGCTTTAGAGATGGAAGTTTGCGAAAATGTGACTTGCCTTTCAGCTGTCAAAAACAGGTTCCTTTGTACTTTGGTTCCTGGTCACATCAAGTTGTAGTGGCACTGGGGTTCCCATGTCAGTCAAAGAGAATGAATATTTTGTTGTAACCCCCAAAATGAAAAAATGAACAAAGCATATCCTTCTTTAGTATGTATTTGCCTCTATCCAAAGCACCAAGTACGATTTCTTGTCTGCTATGTAATTCCTTTGCTATGTGAATGAGTCACTTCTAATGCCACGTACACACGATCAGGCTTTTGCCCGACCAAAAGCACATCAGAATTCCGACGGAGTAAAATAGAACATGTTCTATATTTAAACTCCGATGGAATTCATCGGAATTGCGATGGAATTTCTCAGATTGGGCATACGCGCAGTCGGAATTTCTGATGGAAAAAGTCCATCTAACTTTTTCCATCGGAAATTACGATTATGTGTACACGGCATTAGAGTCTGACGGTACACCAAGCAATCCTGGGAGGTGAACCCCCCCTGCAGCACACGGCATGTGATTGACAGCCTCAGCTGTGCATGTATCCCTATGAGACTGTGTAGAGGGGGTTGTGGCCTTTCCCAGTACTCAGGTCTTGGATTACACTCAGCTACCTGATCTACGTTGTGCAGTGTGTGACATCAGGTCCCACCCCCCTGCCTTCTAAAGCTCAGAAATGCTGTGTAAAATGTGTGCTTTCAGAGGCTGTACAGAAGAGATGGTTGCTTCATCTATGTGCATCTCCCGAGTCTAGTCACTTCAGGTGATATATGTAGGGGCTTACAACCACTTTAATGTGGGGGCCCACAAAGCAACGCTACTGCAAGTCACATGATCTAAATGCAGATTTTAGATCGCATAACCTAGAAACACAATGCTAAGGGACCTGCCTTTTACAGCTGAAAGGCAAGCTTGTGCAGTTTCCTTTTTTTTCTCTGTCTTCCAGATGCCTGCCTGGTTGATCAAAGTGGACATCATTTAAGAAATCTGCTTTAACCTGCTTTTATCAGCTACATAGGTTTTGTAGTGATAAACTATCTCGTCTTTGTCTTTAGATATAGTGTCATCAACAAAAGAGCTCATTGATTTTTGCTTTCCTTTAAGTGAACAGCTTGCCTCAAGCAAGATAATGCAGGCAGTTTCTGATTTGCTTCCTCATCTTTCCAACAACATGTACTATGACAAGTCTGAAATGATGTTATTTTCCTATTGCACTCGGTTCAGTTGGAAATTAATAGGGACAAACTGTGCTGAAATGAATCTCATCAACTAGTCAATGCTCTAATCAGAAATACTTTCCTAGGAATGTAATTGCTATTAAAGAGCAGAATTAGTACCGCCGGTCTTCGTATTTTGAGGCTTGTGTGTCTTTTCAGACTTGTGTAGAGATTTAATTCGAAGAAATTAAATAGTCATTTTTTTCCCCAACTCCGAATTTTTAGTCCACTGACAGGTCATGTTACAAGGATTTTGCAATTATCCGTTAATTGCCATAAGTAAAGGAAAAATGATCACGGAAATCCAAACACATGAAGTTGTACTGTATGCAAATATTGACTCAAGTTTGCTCACAACCCGTACTGCCTCTTGAGTCTCTCTGTAGGTTGTAAAGGTAGGCAATCGGCTTAAAGGGGTTGTATTGTTGCGGGCGGTATTACCGCGCTTTCCCATTGATTTCAATGGAAAGGCGCGGTTATAGGAGCGGTGAACACACCGCTCCTATACCGCGGTAAAGATGCGGCTAGCAGGACTTTTGGAGCGTTCCTGCTAGCGCACCGCTTCAGTGTGAAAGCCTCGGGCTTTCACATTGAAGACTACAGGGCATGATTTTTCATGCGGTATAGCAGCGCTATTTTTAGCACTGTACCGCATGAAAAACGCCCCAATGTGAAAGGGGCCTTAGGCAAAAGGCATAATGAGCTACTATGCACCGCATAGTAGCTCATTATGAAATACTTACCTTAGAATGAGGCGTCGGTAACTTACCTGGTTCACGCCGAGGTAGCTGACATGTTGCCTCGGCGTGTCTTTCCGGGTTTTGCGGCTCCAGCGTTGTGAGTGGCTGGAGCCGCAATGTCGTCACTCGGGAGACTTCTTTCCGGCAAGGCCCGGCGTCTGCCGGGCCTTCAGCCGAGAAACCTCTGTGCGCATGCGCCGCTGCTGTCATCCGCTTATTGCGAGGGGAATATTTCCTAAACTGTAAAGGTTTAGGAGATATTTTTTTTTTTTTTTACCTACAGGTAAGCCTTATTATAGGCTTACCTGTAGGTCAAAGTGTAAAAATGGACTATACAACCACTTTAAATCTTAATTTCAGATATGCATAGCTACATTGGTCCAGCCTGGACCAATGTAAGTACACATATTCCATACCTGACCTATCGATGTGAACGTGGAGAATCCCTAGAGTAGCCACCACTACTACAGTGATATTTGCCGTCTTCTTTCTCCCCTGCTGAGTGGTACATAGTGAACACAGGGGGTTGCTCGCTTGGCATGGGCACCATCCACAAAACACCTTGCATTTTTCTGAATAAACGAATGGCGGTTTGTGATTTAACAGAGAGAGAACTGAGAGGTGTTGTGGTGAGGTCAAAATCCCTTTCTCATCCAATCATAGAAGGTAGTCTCTGAATGGTGTCCACCTAGTGGGAGCGACCCCCCCCCCCCCCCCCATGTATTCACTATACAGTCAGAATGAATGTGAAGGGAGCTGGTTTAAGCTCCCTGAGCACATGGGGATGTTGCAGAGGGAAAGATTATGTCTCCCTCTTCCCCCACACCTGGGGTTAATAGGTAATTTGGCCTTGGTGGGCGGGGAGGGTGGCCCCTCCCCTGCACACCTGAAAGGTAAAATCCCAGGTGGATTAGCCAGGGCCCAATGGATAGTTAGGAGCTGGTCACATGTCCCAGGGCAACCTTCTGAAGGGGAAAAGGTTATTTAAGCCAGGGCAACAGGCTGCAGCAGCCAGAACGCAAGGTGATCCCTACCTGTGAACTTGTTCCTGTGTTGTTGCCATGAAGAGCCTGGTCTGCCGTATCCTGGAGAGAGCTGGGGCCGAGGATGGCGAGGCGTGGATGCAGCAGTGCCTCTCTTTATCCCCAGGTACAGAGCGACGTTATCTGCTGGGATCCTTCTCAGCTGAGCAGTCCGGGTCAGCTGCTGCTGCCTCTCCCCCTGAGGCCATCGCAGCGTCCCCCCTGGCATCACCTCAGCACACTCTCTCCTCCCCATTCATCTCTCCCTGCCTATTGGAGCCTTTGTCGGCGTCTGCATGGTCGTTGGACCAGGGAGCTGCCACTCCAGCTGTGGTCGTTCCTATTGGCGGCAGGGAGAAGGAGGCGGACTTTACCATCCCAGCTCTGCTTGATGTTCCGGAGCCTCTTCCGACCAAACGCAGGAGGTTGAATCGTCTCTCCCCTGCGCCCACAGGCAGCCTGCCACCGTCGGGAAGGGGGGCACAGAAGGCTGGGAGGAGCGGAGGACAGCGCGCGGGACGCGGCAGGGGGTCGGGTGCTCCCCCTAGAGGACAGCCTGCACCATCTTTTTCTTTTCTCCCACAGGTTCCAGGGCAGGTGTCGCAAGCAGCAGGTAGCAGCACAGAGGACCCCGGGCTGCCGGCCGGTCCCGGCAGCAGCGCCACCAGGCCGCAAAGTACAGCTGGAGCTAGGGGAGGCGGCCAGGGTGCTTACACCCAGTCATCCCTTCAGGCACAGCAGATACCTGTGGTGTGTTCCCAGACGACTTCACCAGGTCCAGGTAACGAGAATTTGACTCAATTACATTTATTAACCTCATTAACTGCTTCTTTGTCCTCCCTGATTGCGGGTATGTCGCCTAATCTGTCTACAGCTAGTCAGAATGTACCTTGCTCTGTAGCTTCAGTATGGGCTAGCCCTGAGGAGGTACGGGGGGGGACAAGGAATGGGGGGTAATGTAGCCCCCTCGGCTGTCTTACCAAAGGTGACTGTAAATAGTGTTGAAATTCCTAATGTTTTTTATTGCAAAATATTTTTTATCATTCAAATATTTCAATATTATTTCAGTAATTTATTGTTTATCGATACACTGTTCCTCATATTCTCTCGGTTGAGGAAATCACCCTTATGGTTTGGCTGCTGTAGCCCATCCGATAGGTACACTTTTTGGGTGTTTTTGCTGCTGTAGCCCATCTGATTACTACACAGCTCACTGAGTGTTGGCTCCTTAGCCATTCACTTATTTTTTATTGTGTTTTTTTTTTTTTTCCACATATACTGTAGCGCTGATCACTTTTTAATCATAATCCTAATAATGTGCCAGAAACCTGCGCCAGGGAAGCGCTGCCATGCACGCTCTCCCCTTTAGGCTACCATTTGACAGCAGCTATGAAAGAAAAAATTGTCAGAGGTGAGTTTGTGGACTTACTGTCACTCTTACCTTCTGCGAAGGAGTCTTTGTTTAAAGATAAAAAGGATGAGAGAGGTGATGAGGATAGGCGCAGGCTATCCAGAAGCTTCAGTAATTGGTTACAGGCATTTTTGATATACTCTAGTATTATATGTGAGAAATGTCCTGAGAAAAGTGTGGGCCTCCAGCAGCATGTGGACATGGTTGCATGGTTTGTATACGACGAATCGTTTCGTCAGAAGTTAGCAGTGCACCCCAATTTGGAGTGGGGATCAAAAGATATCGGGCTATGGCTCAATCTTTTTCTAATCCTTTCCAAAAAGCACTATCTCCTGTGAGCCTGGAAAGAATGCGGACGTGGCTGCAAATTTACACAGACAGGCAGATGGCCCAGCTGCTATTTGAAGGGTTCAGGGACGGTTCTGTTCTTCCTCCCTTTGACGGTCAAGGTTGTGACATAGGTAGAAATTTTAAGTCAGCCTTAGACTTACCTGAGGTGGTTAGAGAAAAAAAAAAAAAAAAAATTAAGGAACTGCAGGAAGGTAGGATTGCTGCCCCTTTTTTCTTACCCTCCTTTTGAGAATTTTGAGAGTATCCCCTTTGGGGATCGTTCCTAAAAAAGAACAAAGATCGTTTCGGATGATGCATCACTTGTCTTCGCCAAAAGGGGATTCTCTGAATGATCAAATCAGTGAGGAAATGTCGTCAGTGAAGTATTCAACTTTTGATGATGCATTGGTTAAAATTAGTTTGCTAGGTCAAGGAGCATTTCTTGCCAAGACCGACATTCAGTCAGCCTTTCGTTTGTTACCCATTAACCCTTTGTCTTTCAGTTCCTTAGGTTTTGTTTTTGATGACTGTTTTTTCTTTGATCGGTGCCTTCCAATGGGCTACTCACTCTCCTGCAGGTATTTTGAATCATTCGCTACCTTTCTGGAATGGGTGGTGCAGAGCCACTCTGGTTCATCCTTTTTGTTACACTATCTGGATGACTTCCCTTTCTTGGGGCTCTCGTCGGCCGATTGCTCAAACGTGTTGTCTTCTTTTTTACAAATTTGCGAGTCGTTTAACATCCCTTTGGCTCATGACAAAACGATATACCCGACAACACGGTTGGTTTTTCTAGGCATTACCATTGACACAGTAGCAATGGTGTTTGAGCCTTCAGCCGAGAAGGTCTCCCAATTGAGGGAACATCTGTGCATCATAATAAGGAAAAAGAAGGTCATATTAAAAGAAATCCAAAAATTACTCGGTCTTTTGGCCTTTGCGGCCAGATTTCTGCCTGTGGGGCGGATATTTTCTAGACGCCTTTATCTGGCTATTTTGGGTTTCCTCCCATATCAGAATCTCGGCTGAGATTTGGGAGGATCTGCTGGTCTGGTCACAATTTTTGGTTAATTTCAATGGCAGAGCAATTTTTCAGTCAGAGTTTGTAACAGACGAAGATTTTTGTTTATACACAGACGCAGCGGGATCAGTGGGTTTGTCAGCTATATGGGGAACCCACTGGTGCGCTTCGCTATGGCATCCTTGCTGGAGGAGAAAAGGCTATCTCAAGAACATAGTAATCTTAGAACTGTCTCCCATTCTGGTCGCATTAGAGATTTGGGGTAAGTACTTTGTAAATAAAAGATTACTTTTCAGCACCGACAATAAAGGGGTGTTTTTTCGCTATAAATTGTTTATCACCCAAATCTCCTCCTGTCATCTCGCTGATTAGGTACCTGGTTTTCAAATGTCTCAGTCTAAATGTTTGGGTAAAGGCTCGTTATTTGCCTGGGAAACAGAATGTCATTGCGGACTCTCTCGCGCGTTTACAGATGAGGAGGTTCAAGTTGCTTTTCCCAGCCGCGGACGAGGAGGGGTTCCAGTGCCCGGCCCATTTATGGGAACTGATCTAGATCTGGTTCATTCAAATATTATGAAGTCTGTCGCCCCCGCTACCCTGGCAGCGTACTCATCGGCCTGGCGGATGTGGCTGGCTCACGTATCTTCTATGGGAGAGGATGAGTTGGCATTTTCCGAAGGTTTGGTTTTGTCTCTTTTAAACAAATTACTGGCCAGCTCTGTATCCTGGTCTCAGGTGAATAAAACTTTAACGGGAGTTTCTTTTTTTCGGAAAACTGAACAACCACCCCCCATGCTCCTCTTTCTTTTCAGTAAAGCAGTCCCTGAAAGGCTACAGAAAAGGCGCAGGCAGCAAGGACAGCAGAATGGCGATAACCCCAGCTATCCTCGCAAAATTGTGCTCGGCAACAGAATTAGTTTGTTTTTTCGCGTTATGAGGCGATCCTTTTCCGGGCGTTTTTTTCGTTAATGTTTTTCGGTGCGTTTAGGTTATCTGAGATCGTGTCTCCTCAATAAGAAGGCCGAGTCCAATATGCACATGTCTCATGTTTTTCTTGAAAGTTCTCGTCTTACAATTTTTGTCCCCAGATCAAAAACAGACCAGTTCGGGAAGGGAGCGTGGATGAAACTACAGGCTTTCCCGGGCTCCCCCATTTGCCCGGTCAAGTTAGTAGGTCAGTTCCTGCAGGTAAGGGGTTCAAAAGGGGGGTCGTTCTTTATACACAACAACGGCCTTCCTTTGACCAGTTACCAATTCAATTCGGTTTTTCACAAGTGTTTAATTGTACTGGATATGGAGAGGTTGCCCCTCTCCTCACACTCATTTCGTAATGGTGCGTCGACAGAGGCAGCTAGGTTGGGTCTTGACGTGGTTAACATCAAACGGATAGGTAGATGGCAATCTGACGCTTATAAATTGTACATTCGTCCTCATTGTTGTGTTTAATTTTCAGGTCAGGCCCTATCAGTATGGATAGTAGGGCACTCCTTCGTATTCTGGGCCGAAAGGAGAGCTCTGCGAAGAGTGTATTCCAAGAGTTTGAATTTCGACCCCAAGTTGGTGAACATTATCTGGCATGGTAGGAGGGGTATGGTATGGGCAAACCTGTTCGAAGAGTTGGGTTTACTGTTCCAGTCCATGCCTATCCCAGATGTTTTAATCATCCACCTCGGTGGGAACGATATAGGGCGTAGGAAGTCCCTGGATTTGTTGTTCCAGATTAAGGATGATCTGGGCCAGTTATGTCAGTCCTTCCCTGAGTTATGTTTGTTTTTTTTTCTGAAATATTTCCGAGACTGGTATGGTCGAGGACTGCGTTTGAGAGGGTCAGGAAAAGGTTGAACAGGGCAATAGCAAAGTTCATGCCCACTATTGGGGGTTTGTCCTTTAGGCACGTAGATCTAGAAGGGGGAATTGCGGGACTTTTTAGATCGGATGGGGTTCATCTTTCTGAAATTGGGCTCGACATTTTCAACAATAACCTTCAGAATATGGTGGAGTTGGCCGCGAGGTGGGGTGGTTGGGCCGGTCTTGTTTAGGAGGCCAGATTGAAAACAATCCCGGCTAGTGGGGTTAGTTAATAATAAAGTGGATCCAACCTGAGTCGTAGTGACTGGGTTGATGAATGGTGTGGTTAAGTAAATAAGTGATGTGTTATATGGTGTATATATTGAGTTGGTTAATTGCTCAATAAATATGGTCAATTTAAACAAATAATACCAGTAATAAAGGCCTGCGGCCAAGTTTACTCCACCTCCTGCCTCTGAAGTCGTTATTTCAGGTAAAACATTCTGCATACAGTCCCATGAATGTGAAGGGAGCTGGTTTAAGCTCCCTGAGCACATGGGGATGTTGCAGAGGGAAAGATTATGTCTCCCTCTTCCCCCACACCTGGGGTTAATAGGTAATTTGGCCTTGGTGGGCGGGGAGGGTGGCCCCTCCCCTGCACACCTGAAAGGTAAAATCCCAGGTGGATTAGCCAGGGCCCAATGGATAGTTAGGAGCTGGTCACATGTCCCAGGGCAACCTTCTGAAGGGGAAAAGGTTATTTAAGCCAGGGCAACAGGCTGCAGCAGCCAGAACGCAAGGTGATCCCTACCTGTGAACTCCCTCCCCCCTCCCTTGTCGCGGCCTAATTATTACTGGTTTTCTCTCTTGGTTTGTAATGAACAAGAGGGGTTAGTTAATAATAAAGTGGATCCAACCTGAGTCGTAGTGACTGGGTTGATGAATGGTGTGGTTAAGTAAATAAGTGATGTGTTATATGGTGTATATATTGAGTTGGTTAATTGCTCAATAAATATGGTCAATTTAAACAAATAATACCAGTAATAAAGGCCTGCGGCCAAGTTTACTCCACCTCCTGCCTCTGAAGTCGTTATTTCAGGTAAAACATTCTGCATACAGTCCCATAGCCGCTCAGCACAGGATATGGAAGACAGTTAGCATTACTGTAGTAGCGGCAGCTACTACAGCGATTCTCTGCTTCCACAGGGATCAGCCATAGAGACATCATTTCTGGATCTACTGATTGCTTTTACATGCATTTCCTTGTGCTATTACATTTTTATTTTTTATCATATACTTGGTTTGAAGTGCCTGGGATTGTGATAAGTTTACTTGAGTGAAACTATAAAAATGTGACCTGTTAAGGGCTGTAAGGAAAGTCTTGTGGTCGTTTTTCAGCTTATGACCTGCATTTTACACTCATAGTATCGTTATGTGCATTCGGTATTTCTGCTTTTTTTTTTTTGTGTAATTTCCATAACCATCTATATAGAAAGTTAACAGTCACAACATTTTCCTCTAAATATTTTGGGCCAGATTCACGTAGCGCAGCGGATCTATAGATCCGCTCGATCTACGTGAATTAAGATCCGCTCCCGCAAGTTTAGGAGGCAAGTGGCTAATTCACAAACCACTTACCTCCAAACTTGCGACGGCGGATCCTAAATCCCCCAGCGGAATTCAAATTCCGCGGCTAGGGGAGTGTCATATTTAAATCAGGCGCGTTCCCGCGCCGATTTAAATACGCATGCGTCGTCCGGGGAACTTCCCGGCGTGCATTGCTCCCACTGACGTCAATTGGACGTCAGTGGTTGCGACGTGAGCGGGACTTGCGACGCGCGTGTTCGTGAATCGGCGTACGCAAACGACGTAGGAAATTTCAAATTCGACGCGGGAACGCCGGCTATACTTAACATTGGCTGCGCCTGATAAAAGAAAGGGTAAGTATACGACGGAAAACCGCTACGGAAACGACGTAAAAACAATGCGACGGGTCCGCGTACGTTCGTGAATTTGCGTATCTCGCTGATTTACATATTATTTATCGTAAATCAGCGGGAACGCCCCCGGCGCCATTTTTTTATTTAAAAAAAGATCCGACAGTGTAACACAGTGTAACACTGTCGGATCTAGCCCTATCTATGCGTATCTGATTCTATGAATCAGGCGCATAGATAGGACCAGTTTACGTCAGAGATACGATGGTGTATCTGTAGATACACCATCGTATCTCTTTGTGAATCTGGCCCTTTGTCTTTACAGATAGATTATAATAGTAATGATATCATCCGTGAAATATGATTGGATAAGATCAGGGTTGCCAACCCAATTTGTTTTTCATCATCATTTTAATAATATTACATGCTAATTCTAACCATTGCATGAAAAAGGAGCACTGCTCAGACAGGTTGGCATCTCAGCTCATTGTATGACATAAAAAGCACACTTTCCGGGGCTGATATCACATATAAGTAAATGGTCAATCCCTCCCTGTTGCCTGCAGACACTTCTTATTGTAATGCTCTCCAGTCCTTTGGCGAACAAACTGCCTTTAAATTTTAACTCATCGGTCCATAGCATCTGCTGCCATTTTTCTGAACACCAGTTCCTAGGTTTTCATACATAGTTGATTTGCTACCTAGTTGCCTACCTTGTTTGCAGGTTGCAGGCATGCCTCTTTGGCCGCAATTCTTCCATGACCACTTCTTTCCAGACTTCTCCAGACAGTAGATGGGTGTACCTGGGTACCACTGGTTTCCACCAGTTCTGTGCTGATGGCACTGCTGGTAGTCTTCTGATGTCGAAGGGAAGTAAGCATGATGAGTATTTCATCTGCTGCATTAAGTTTCCTTGACTGACCACTGCATCTATGGTCCTCAACGTTTGCCCATTTCTTTGTGCTTCTTCAAAAGAGCTTGAACAGAACATCTTGAAAATCGACTTTAAAGCGGGGGTTCACACTATAAACCCAAAAATTTTTTTTTTTTCTTCTACCATAAAATCAGGCATTGTAGCGCGAGCTACAGTATGCCTGTCCCGATTTTTTTATCCCCGTACTCACCGTGTACTCGTACATCGAAGATACCGACTCCCCTCGGGGAATGGGCGTGCCTATGGAGACAGAGGATGATTGACGGCCGGCTCTGGCGCGTCACGCTTCTCCGGAAATAGCCGAAATAGGCTTGGCTCTTCACGGCACCTGCGCATAGCCTGTGCGCAGGCGCCGTGAAGAGCCGAGACCTACTCCGGCTGTCTTCGGGGAGAGTGACGTGCCAGGGCCGGCCGTCAATCATCCTCCCTCTCCATAGGCACGCCCATTCCCCGCGGGAGCCGAAATCTATAATGTACGAGTACACAGTGAGTACGGGGGTAAAAAAATCGGGACAGGCATACTGTAGCTCGCGCTACAATGCCTGTCTCGATGGTAAAATCGTGTCACTGAGGGTGAACCACCGCTTTAAAATCTTTGCCAAGGAGAGACCTTGCTGATGTAGTATAACTACTGTACCTTGTGTCTTGTTGCTGGGCTCAGTCTTGCCATGTGTATGGCTTGTGAAATGAAATGGTCCTCCGCAACCTTACCTTAGTAGCAGAGTTTGTCTGTTCCTTGGCCAGTTTAAGCCTCCTACACAGCTCTTAGTAGGGCACCCCCAGATCATGCCCCCCCCATGTGAATGTCCCCTGGTGTAGATACCTGCCCCAAAGCACCTCATGTTAAGGTCATGTGGTCTGGTATAGTTTGGGGGGGGGCATACCCCCCCTTTTCTGCATACTCAGATAAGGGTCTGGTATGGACACTTTTTTTTTTTGTATTGCCGGTGTTCTGTTGAATTGTGCCCTCTATCGAAAAATGCCCGGGTGGGTTCAGTGCTGCAAAGGGACAATGTTATTCTCTGAGAAGTGTGTTGAAGGGTAGGTTTCTTTTTTGTTAATGGGCGTCGTCATTGCTTTGCAGGGCATATGAATCGGAGAATAACATTGTCCCTTTGCAGCAACTGAACCCACCCATCAACACAAAAAATCACGCCCTGCACAACACTGAACACGCCTCGCTAGTGTGAGGGAGAATCATTCTGTCCCTCTGCACTCGTTGGCTATTGTCTCCGACGCACTGTGCATGCGCTGTAATGCCGTCACAAAAGCTGATCGGAAAAAACGGCTGTTGTGTCGTTCCCTACTGCGCATGCATAGCCAGGAGTGGGCATTTTTCGATTGAGAACACTATTCGACAGAACACTGGCAAAACACTGGAATTCTTTTGATTAAATTTAGCTGTCAGTGGTAAAAAATGCTGACAGCTGATGAGTCATCGGTTGTTAAGAATGCGGTTGCTGGCTTCCCAGCCTGCTTCTTAACAACCATATTCTTCACACAGAATTCAGATAAGAATTTTTCCATTGTGCACATAGTTACACAGTTAGGTTGAAAAAAGACACAAGTCCATCTAGTTCAACCATAAAAGCACATGTCTAGAAACTTTGTAGAGCACAAACAAAACAATCACATTGGTCAAAGCCAAAGTCATAACAAAGTCACACTCATCCAAAGTCATATCAGAATTGTATCAGTCACATCAAGTCGAATTGTAAAGTTGCAATGGAAATTGCATGATTTTGAAGTCGCACAAGTGTGAATGGGGTCTAAAGGGCTCTTTCTCTTTTGGCTATGGGAGAGAAAGTAAAGGGAAATCTCCCCTATAGGACACAGATGGCAAAAAAAAACAAAAAAAACCTAATAGAGGTTATAACCCTCCATTTTTTTTTTTTTTACCTTTTTACATTAACCACTTCAATACCGGGCTTTAAAACCCACCTCCTTCCCGGGCCTATTCTGGCACTTCTCTCCTACATGTACAAATCGTCATTCTTTTGCTAGAAAATTACTCAGAACCCCCAAACATTATATATGTTTTTTTAGCAGACACCCTAGGGAATAAAATGGCAGACATTGCAACTTTTTATCTTGCACCGTATTTGCGCAATAATTTTTCAAACGGCTTTTTTTTGTAAAAAAAATGGTTTCATAAATTAAAAAATAACAAAACAGTAACGTTAGCCCAAGTTTTTGGTAAAATATGAAAGATGATGTTACGCCGAGTAACTAGATACCTAACATGTCACGCTTTAAAATTGCGTACACTCTTGGAATGGCGCCAAACTTCGTTACTTAAAAATCTCCATAGGCGACACTTTAACATTTTTACAAGTTGCCAGTTTAGAGTTACAGAGGAGGTCTAGTGCTAGAATTGTTGCACACGCTCTAACGCACGCGGAGACACCTCACATGTGTGGTTTGAACGACGTTTACATACGTGGGCGGGACTTACGTGTGCGTACGCTTCTGAGTGCGAGCTACCGGGGACAGGGGCATTTTAATTTTTTTATTATTATTTTTTATTTTATTTATTTCTTTATTTTTTACACTTTTTTTTTTTCAATCGCTTTTATTCCTATTACAAGGAATGTAAACATCCCTTGTAATAGGAATGTGTGTGACAGGTCCTCTTTAAGGAGAGATGCGGGGTCAATAAGACCCCACATCTCTCCTCCAGGCTGGAAAGAATGAGATTGTGAAAAAAAATTCACAGATCTCATTCAAACTAGCCGCAATTGCGGTTTGTTTACTTACGGGGACCCGGGCGTGACGTCATCACATCGCGCCTGGGCCTCCGACGGTCATAGAGATGACTGGTGACCATCTGGTCACCAGTCTTCTCTATGGCAAACATCCGGCGGACGGCGATCATCTCTCCGGGCCCCCGGTGGGACGGGAGAGCCCGGAGAAGCACCGGATGGCGGCGGGAGGGGGGATGTCCCCTCCCGCCGCCTGTAAGAACGATCTAGCGGCGGAACCGCCGCTATGATCGTTCTTACGGTGCGCAGGATCGCCGCCGCTAAAAAAATGATATCTCAATGATGCCTCCGGGTGCAGGCATCATTGAGATATCCCTCCGCAAAGCCCAGGACGTCATATGACGTCCACCCGGGATAACAGGTCCCCGTTTTGGACGTCATATGACGGCGTGCGGGTGTCAAGTGGTTAAAGAAAAAAGGCGATTTTTTTTTTTTTTTTTTTTTTTTTGTCTTAAAGCGGAGTTCCGCCCCCAAAAATTATAAAATAAATTCAGCAGCTACAAATACTGCAGCTGCTGACTTTTAATATTAGGACACTTACCTGTCCAGGGCGCCTGCAGTGTCCTCACTCGAAGCCGTACTGTCCCTCCGGGTGCGGGCACCGGCATCTTCAGTAAGTGAATCGGGAAGTGAAGCCTTACGGCTTCACAGCCTGATTCGTGCTGCGCGATCTCACTGGTCCCTGATGTCTTCTGGGACCTGTGTGATTCCCAGAAGACAGCATGGGGGGTGGGAGGGGCCAGACATGGCGTAGATCGCAGTGGAATCTGTGGCAATCTATTGATCCCGTATTATACAGTTATCTGCTCCCCCTCCCCCTGAAAGGTGCCAAATGTGACACCGGAGGGGGGGTGGGGCAGAAAAGTAAAATTTTGGGGCGGAACTCCACTTTAAATACATGTATCTAATGTATCCTTTCCCACTATTTTGTTTTTCTTGTCATAGTGGTGTAAATGTTGACACTAAGAACCTGTGGGAGCCACTGGTACAAGGAACAGATTGGAAAGATATCTTGCTTTTGCATCAATGGGATACATATACTTATTTGTCTACGCTCACCATACCCTATAACACTTTGAGCGCTGCTCAAGGTGCTCTGGTAGATCTGGGGTCTCTCAGCAATATACGGGTGCAGGCTGTCTTCTGCTGAATCCAGAAAGCAGGGAAGTATGAAGGGATAAGAAACGCCAAATCTCCTCTTCTGCCCCGTTTCTGATGCATTTCTCCCCACCTATCGGAAATGATTATACTCTTGGCATTTGTTTATGTCTATTGAGCTGTTTAAATACATTGATCTAGGACAAGGGGTCTCCAAACTTCCCAAACAAAGGGCTGGTTTAATGTCCTTCAGACTTTAGGGGGGTCGGACTGTGGCCATCCCAAGTACAAAATGTCCCAGCATCAGTGGGAGTAAGCAAACCCCCATCATTGGTGTCAGTGGGAGGAATTGTGCCCCTTCATTGGTGTCAATGGGCCCATTGTTTTTTTTTTTTTTTTTTTATTTAAAGTTTATTTTATTGAGTTATAAAAAGTTATTTCCACCGTACAAAATGCATATACATACAAAACAATACTTTGCATAACATCCATAATAATTTATCCCACCCCACCCCTCTCCCATTGTTGGTGCAATTTGGAGGAATTGTGCGCCATCATTGGTGTCAATGGGCCATTTTGTTGGTGCCATTGGGAGAAATTGTGCCCCATCAGTGGGTCCCATTGTGGGTGTCATTGGAAAAAATTGTGCCCCGTCATTGGGCCCCATTGTTGGTGTCATTATTAGGAACTGTGCCCCATGGTTGGTGTTATTGGACACAATTGTTGGTGTCATTGGGAGATACTGTGCCCCATTGTTGGTGTCATTGGGAGGAATTGTGCCCTTCATTGTTGTCAGTGAATAAAATAGTACTGCCAAGGGCCAGTTAAAAGCTAGCAAAGGGCCACATCTGGGCCCTGGGCCGCAGTTTGGAGACCATTGATCTAGGACATTATAGGGATTTTCCCTTAACCATTTCACCCCCGGAAGAATTGGCTGCTCAATGACCAGGCTATTTGTTTGCGATCCGGCATGGCAACGCTTTAACTAACAATTGCGTGGTCATGCGACGTTGTACCCAAACAGAATTGACATCCTTTTTTTTCCCACAAATAGAGCTTTCTTTTGGTGGTATTTGATCATCTCTGCAATTTATTTATTTATAATTTTATGTGCTATAAACAAAAAAAGAGGGACAATTTTGAAAAAAAAAAACTCAATATTTTGTACTTTTTGCTATAATAAATATCCCCATTTTTTTTTTTAATAAGGCAAATTTTTTCTCAGTTTAGGCCGATATATATTTTTGGTAATAAAAAAATCGCAATAAGCGTATATTGATTGGTTTGCGCAAAAGTTATAGCATCTACAAAATAGGGGATAGATTTATAGCATTTTTATTATTTATTTTTTTACTAGTAATGGCGGCGATCTGCAATTTTTATCGGGATTGCGACATTATGGCGGACACATCGGACACTTTTGACATTGTCATTAATACAGCAAACGGTGCTATAAAAATGCACGGATTACTGTAAACAATTTGCTGTCAGGGAAAGGGTTAACACTAGGGGGCGATCAAGTTGTTCCTTGTGTTCCCTAATGTGTTTCTAACAGTGGGGGGAGGGATTTGACCTAGAGGAAATGACAGATTGTGGTTCCTAGCTATTAGGAACTCACAATCTGTCTCTTCTCACAGAACAAGGATTTGTGTGTGTGTGTGTGTGTGTGTGTGTGTGTACACACACATGCCCCTGTTCTGCCTTTCGTGCTCACGATCGCTTGTGGCCGGCGGTCATCACGCACCTGCTATCCCGCTTAAAGGGGCCGACGTACAGCTACGATGGTTCTCGGGAACTTTCTGACCTTCCGCAGTATGACGGCAGCTGGTCGGCAAGTGGTTAAAAGATTTCATTTTTTTGTTCTATTGAGCTATACAGTTATGCCTCGTACACACGATCGGAATTTCCCATGAAAAAAGTCAGACAGAGTTTTTCCATCGGATATTCTGATGAATTCCATCGGAGTTTAGATAGAGAACATGTTCTCTTTTACTCCGTTGGAATTCAGATGTGAATTTGGTCGGACGAAGGTCCGATCGTGTGTACAGGGCTTTAGAGGTCACATAAGGCCTTGTACACACAATAAGTTATGATGGACCGTTTTCATCGGTCAAAACCGATCGTGTGTGGGCCCCATAGGTTATTTAACCATCTGTTAAAAAAAAGCCAACTTGCTTTAAATTTAACCGATGGATTCCTAATCCATGGGAAAAAAACGATCGTTTGTAGGCACAACCATCGGTTAAAAATCCACACATGCTCAGAATCAAGTCGATGCATGCTTGGAAGCATTGAACTTCGTTTTTTTTCAGCACGTCGTTGTGTTTTACGTCACCGCGTTCTGACACGATCGTTTTTTTAACCGATGGTGTGTAGGGGCGACGGACCATCAGTCAGCTTCATCGGTTAACCGATGAAAATGGTCCATCGGTCCGTTCTCATCGGATGGACTGATCGTGTGTACGCAGCTTTAAGAGCCCATTCACACCTAGGCGTATATACGCCTGAAGCGCGACGCTCGTGCCGCTGGAGGGGCGAATTTACATTGATGTCTATGAGATGGTTCACATCTCACGCCAAACGCCGTATGCCTGCCGCCTGAAAACAAGTCCCGGACCCTTTTTTTTAGGCAGCGTTCGGCATAGACATCAATGTTAAATGTTTTGTTAAAAAAAAAAAAGTTTACAAATCGCGGCAAAATACGCCGCGTACGTCGCGTTATAGTGTGAATGCAGCCTAAAGGTGGAAAAAGTTCTGAAATTATTTATTATTATTATTTTATTTTTTTTACATCACAGAAACTTGACATTTTAACATGACTTTTTATATCCACTGTAGATGCCCACTTCTACATACATACGTTCAGGGCTTTTTTTCAGGGGGAACTTGGTGGAACTCAGTTCCACCACCTTTCGCTCAGACCCTTTGGTGCCTGCTCATCACAATCACTTGTAAACACAGAAGTCTGGTTTATGTGTTTACAAGTGACAGCTCTGCACTCTGTATGTAACCCCCCTGAACTCTGCACTCTGTATGTAATGCAATCCTGGTATTTAATGCCCCTTTAAGACCCTTCTACTGTTTGTGAAATCTGAACGGGGTCGTAGTTGAGTTCCTGCACCTATTTTCTGAGAAGAAAAGCTCTGCATACGTTGTACCTTGAACCACGTGTTCTATAAATTGTGATAATGTACTTACTTTAAAGATCACACACATTTAAAATCTAGCCTGGCATTAAAAAATGACATACAGGAATTAGGACATGAAAAACATTAGTGATCACCAGCTTTAGACGTTTTCCTGGCATCCTCCAGCTGTGACAGGTGGCATTGGTCAGTGTTGTTTTCTTTCCCCTTAGGCCAAACCGTCAAACACCTTCATTAACTAATCTGTCATCTAAAGAATGATGGGACTACATTTCTTTTTAGTGTATCCCTAGATACAGTGCTTTTCACCGTGTTTTATTGCCTCTGTTACTTAGCATCGCCCCTGGAGTGTTTATCAGTATCATACATCATTTTAACATGCTGGTGGGCACACTTTGAGCTTTCTCCTACATATTAGCATGAAAAGTTGATAGCAGCTTAGCTGAAATGATCAGGATCAGGAAGTCTGAGCCTTAGAAGATGTTATCGGAATGATCTTGACTGTATGCATTCTGCTATGGCAATATTAACTGGCATAGATAGTCAAAACACTATGATTGCCCATATTAATATAGACAAAATAAGATTGCAAAATACTTTTGCGGTATCGGTGGCTTCTTGGTTCAGAATAACACAGAGTTTTGTAAAAATGCAATTAGCTTGCTAGACCACATTTTGCTTTTATTTATGAAACCGTTTTGCTTTTCTAACAATTATTTATGATGAACATATGTATTTGTTTTTAGGTACTAGTATATTGTTGCTCTTTATGACATCAGGATCTTTAGACCACTGGAGCATGGGGGAAAAATCTTATTTTTTTCAGTGTCCCCCTAGACCAGGGGTGCCCAACCAGTGGCACGGGGGCCAAATGTGGCTCGCAGAGCCCTCTGATGTGGCCCGTGACCTCCTGCTGTGGGATGGAATAGAATACTGTTATTAAAGGTCAGTTTATTACTAAAATCACAGGGCCGGATTCAGCTACAATGGCATATCTGTCCGGCCGGCGTAACGTATCTTAGATACGTTACGTCGCTCTAACTTTGGGCACAAGTTCCGTATTCATAAAGAACTTGCGCCCTAAGTTACGGCGGCGTAACGTATGTGGGCCGGCGTAACCCCGCCTAATTCAAATGGGGATGTTGGGGGCGTGTTTTATTCAAATTCAAATTTTATTCAAATTTGGATTGACCCCGCATATTTTACGTTTTTTTTTAACGGCGCATGCGCCGTTCATGAAAACATCCCAGTGCGCATGCTCGAAAATCCGCCGCAAAACGTCATTGCTTTCGACGTGAACGTAAATTACGTCCAGCCCTATTCGCGAACAACTTGCGCAAACAACGTAACATTTCAAAATGACGGCCATACTTATTATTAGCTACGCCTCATATAGCAGGGGTAACTATACGCCGGAAAAAGCCGAACGCAAACAAAGTAAAAAAAAAAGCGCCGGGCGGTCGTTCGTTTCTGAATCGACGTAAATAGTAATTTGCATATTCCTTGCGTAAAAATACGGAAGCACCTAGTGGCCAGCCTGAAATTGCAGCCTAAAGCCTCGTACACACGACCGAGTTTCTCGGCAAAAACCAGCAAGAAACTTGCTGGGAGATATTTTTTTGCCTGAGGAAACCGGTCGTGTGTACATTTTCATCCCGAGAAACTCGACAAGCCAAAAAGAAAGCATGTTCTCTATTTCCTTGACAGGAATGGAGAAACTTGGCTTGTCGAGTTTCTCGTCGACTTCACAAGGAACTCGACGAGCAAAACAATGTGTTTCGCCCGTCGAGTTTCTCGGTCGTGTGTACGAGGCCTAAGATACGACGGTATAAGACACTGAGGCCTCGTACACACGACAGAGATTCTCGGCAGAATTCGCCGAGAAACTCGGTCAAAACCCGGATTCTGCCGAGAATCTCTGTCGTCTGTACAGTTTTGGCTCGATGGAGCCGCCGAGGAGCTCGACGAGAAAATAGAGAACATGTTCTCTATTTTCTCGTTGGCCGCGTTGTTCTATAGGAGAAGGCGGCCCGCCGAGCTCCTCGGCGGCTTCATCCCAAAACGAGACGAGGAACTCGACGTGCCAAGCACGTCGAGTTCCTCTGTCGTGTGTACGGGGCCTTACACCTGTCGGATCTTAGGGATATCTATGCGTAACTGATTCTCTGAATCAGGCGCATAGATACGACCGAGCACACTCAGAGATACAACGGCGTATCAGGAGATACGCCGTCGTATCTCTTTCTGAATCTGGCCCACAGTGTATATATGGGCATGTCTGTTCTGCAGTGGTTACTGGGCTTTCAAACTGATCTGCAGGTGCAGAGCAGTTTACCTGCGGGTTTTCTGCACCGAGCCTAAGGCCCCGTACTCACGACCAAACATGTCTGCTGAAACTGGTCCGCGGACCAGTTTCAGCAGACATGTTTGGCCGTGTGTAGGCCCGAGCGGACCATTTTCAGGCGGATCGGACAGGTTTCCAGCGGACAACTGTTTCCTGGACTTGCTTTAAAACAGTCCGCTGGAAACCTGTCCGCCCGGACATGTACGGTCGTCTGTACAGACTTACCGTACATGTCCTGCCGCCCGCCATCCCTCGCATGCGTCGAATGACTTCGACGCATGCGTGGAAGCCTTTTAAAGGCAGGCCGCCCACGTCGCCGCGTCATTGTCCCGGCGACACCGCGTCATCGACGCGGCGACACCGCGGACACGCCCTGCGTATTGTTTACGCGCGGACCTCTGTTCGATGGTGTGTACGGCCATCGAACAGAAGTCCCCGGGCAGTCCCCGGGCAGACATGTCCGATGGAAACGGTCTGCAGACCGTTTTCATCGGACATGTCTGGCCGTGAGTACAAGGCCTTAGACTTCTGTTATTACTTGTGAGTTTGGTGAGCTTTCTGAAAGTGCACCAAACCTGCAGAATATAATAGAAGTCTATTGCAAAGTGCAGGAAAGCCAAAAAGTTACACTGCATTGCACCCGCGGTGCGCGTAAACTGCAGCGCATCACATGGTTAGTCCGACCAATTGGATCATCCATTCACCTCTAAGTAGTGGCAGACATAAACCAACTTGTGTCCTACCTCCAATCCGATAAAAAAAAAAAAAAAAGAGGAGTAGTAGAGTGGGCTGTGTCCGTATCCGCTCTGCATATGCGGAACAGACACAGACATGCCATCCACCCGCTCCGCTCACTGTGGCCAGCGATTGGTTACCAAGTCGATAAAGTGGCCCTCGCTCTTAAAAAGGTTGGACACACCTGCCCTAGACCATAGGTGTCAAACACAAGGCCCGCAGGCTGAATCCGGCCCTCCAGGCCATTTCATGTGGCCCTCGCACCTTCAGCCCTCCTCTGGTCCTTCTCCAGACCCTTACTTTCTGCTTTTAAGCAATGCATCCAGCTTCTTCCCAGCAGCAGCTTAATGAAAGGGGGGTGAACTGGGAGAATAGGGGACTCAAATTTTGATAGTATTGTGGCTTTTGACATCTAATGTAAGGGGAGGGGAAGCGCTGGACATCTAATCTTACAGATACAACTGGCCCTTTTGAGGGCAATCATAATACCGATGCGGCCCACAAAGAAATTGAGTTTGACACCCCTGCCCTAGACCTAAAGAAGCAATTAATCCTTGCAGTGCAGGTGCAGTCCCACTGCAAGCGATAGTAATACAATGTCCTGTAGTTCAGCTTAAAAACAGACCTAGCATTAAAAATGATGTGAATATTCACGTTAATTTTATATTCGTGTAAAAAAACTATTCCTTTTCACATTGAATACCCAATCCTGTACAGTAAAATAAGTAAATGATTGGATAATAAAAGTGAATGTTCACACCATTTATAATGCAGAGATTCTAAACTCCCTTAGTAAATAAGCCATGTTTTCGTGTTAAGTGTGTTCAGGCCAAGCAAAGTGTAAATGTAATACTTGCATGTATTGACCTTCAAACCATTGGGGGTTATTTACAAAAGGCAAATCCACTTTGCACTATAAGTGAAAATCGCACTGGAAGTGCAGTTGCTGTAAATCTGAGGGGTACATCTGAAATGAGGGGAAGCTCTGCTGATTTTATCATCCAATCATGTGCAAGATAAAATGCTGTTGTTTATTGTCCTTGCATGTCCCCCTTGGATCTCCAGCGACTGCACTTTCAGTGCAATTTCAAGTGCACTTTACCTGTCTGGTCAAAGTCTTTTTGATGCACACTATACTGCACATGCGCAGCTCACTGTGCATTTCCAACACACTCTGTGCCAGAAGCACCCAGAAGATGACGGCTGCTGTCAAAGGATGTAAATGCTGAATCTCTAGAAGGTGATGAGTATTTCCGGGAGTTAAGTTCCACTTTGACAGTTTGATTGCTGTAACTGTATGGCTTTCATTGGTGAACTGTTTTGTGGCTGGATCCATAAAAGAACATTGGTTTTACTGCAAAAGTTTCTTTGCTTCCTAGAAATGATGGTGTATTCGATCCATTAAACACACAGCCTGAGAGAGAGTTCATGTGTACAAATCTGAATATGTAATGTTTTTTAGAAAGGTAGACTACAATTCCTGGTATGCTTTGTTCACTGACTGTGAAATGATTTAATTCAAAGCAATGGCCTTGACTTAGAATGACTGTTTATGTATGAAATGCTGCGTCTAGAAATCCTGAAGCATTGTTGAAATCACCAATTGACCTCTGTATCGGCTCATTCCTGCTTTTACTTCTTTCTATGATCATATATATATATATACACACACAGCTTTTTTTCAGGTGAACTGAGTTCCACCACCTTTGGCTCAGACCCATTGGTGTCTGCTCGCCACAATCACTTGTAAACACAGAAGTCTGGTTTCTGTGTTTACAAATGACAGCCCTGCACTGTGTGTAGTGCAAACCCCCCTACTGTTTGTGAAATCTGACCACACCCACTATTTGATGTGATTTGAAGGGTGTGTGTGAGGGAGGGGTTTTGGAGGGTTGTGGTTGAGTTCCAGCACCTATTGTTTGAGAAAAAAGCATATATATATATATATATATATATATATATATATATATATATATATATATATATATATATATATATATATAATATACATACACACACACACACACATCGGGCTTAACTTTACTAACCACCAACCTAATAATCAGCGCCCCCCCCCAAAACAGCCATGATCCATGGAGGCAGGGGCGCCACTAGATGTCTGAAGGTATGCAAAGTGGGGTCTCCATGGATCATAACACCTTTTACCAGGTGGCCTCAGAATCTTTGAGGTGTGTTTATGGTGATCAGATGAACCCGATATATCCGGAAAGCACTCACCATCCAAACTATCAGATTTTGCTGCCCTCTGCCAGAAAGTCGTCAATGGGAAGAAGGTTTACCTTCCCACATGACAATGACAACCCAAAGTAAACAGCACACAGGACTCCCCCCCCCCTCCCACCGCCATCCGATGCTTCTCCACGCTTTCCCATGCCATCGGAGGCCCGGAGAACGAATCGGCCGCAGCCGAATGAAGAGCATACAGATTTACAGTGACCATCTCTATGACCGTCGGAGGCCCGGGAGTGATGTTATGACGTCACGCCCGGGTACCCAGAAGTAAACAAAGCCGCAATCGCGGCTGAAAGCATGAGATCGGTCAATTTTTGTTTTTCACTATCTCATGCTTTCCAGCCTGGAGGAGAGATGTGAGGTCCTATTGGCCCTGCATCTCTCCATAAAGAGGACCTGCTACACACTATTCCTATCACAATGGATGTTTACAACAATTTGTGCAGCTAATATTTTAGGAGGTTAGGTTGATCCTCCCATGTTTTTATGTTATATGGAGGGGGCTCACCTACCCATAGGAATGTTGCAGGTGCTTGCAGGGGCGGACTGACAACTCATGGGGCCCCTGGGCAATAGAAGACTATTGGGCCCCTGGGCTTACAGATGGCCACCATGCCAGGAGGCAGCGCAGAGGCGGGGCAACTAAAATCTCAGGATTTGCCCATCTACTGAGCCTGGCAACCCTGATGGGGCCCCCTAGTGACATGGGGCCCTCGGGCAGTGCCCGAGTGACTCAATGGTCAGTCCGCCCCTGGGTGCTTGTTGCAAAGAGGGTACATCAGAATTATTGGAGCTATATGATAATGAGTCCCTTTATTATGCCTTTAAAATAATGTTTCTGATGAAAACAAAAAAAATGTAAACAATCAGCATTGTTTTAAACAAAACTAAATAAAAAAATATTACGAAAAACGAACAAATCATTTGTTTATACATAGCCAAGACTAAAAAAAAATATATTTTTTAATTAAAACCCGTTAAGAAAGCAAACTGTGGAGAGAATTAATAATGTGTAATGTATGGTTATTTAGAGGTTATATAGGAAAATATTTTATTTAAAAAATGAACTTTTCATTTACAGGTTTCCGGCAGCTAAAGTTACTGAGCGAATTGGATGCATTTTGAACCGCATGCAATTCACATTATTTGTGAAACATAGTTTTCCTTTTGAAGCTGTTCACCTATCTGCGGCGTATCCAAGTGTTAATTTAAAAAGAGTTGCGGTTCAGATGCGAATTCCAGGCTCATTGCCTTCTATGGCAATGCTTCTGAATTTCGCATGTCATCAGTTTTGAATGTTAATTGAGAATAAAAACCGTGTGGGGGCCCAGGGCATGCTGGGTTAATGATGTCAAGTTAGGCGGCGGAAGCCAGTGTCTGGTACAGAGCTTTTTTTTTTCCGGGTCAGCGGCGGTGGCGTTCATAGTGATTTGATGCTTAATTTACTTTGGGTGGATATTTTTGACAGTACTTGTCAAAAACACTTTTTTGGGGGGGATCTTGTTAAAGTGGGCATCTGGATTCCGATAAGCCTCCCGCCCGCCGGCCCTACCACAACCACTGGTCAGGGGTGTGAGCAAGAGGCCCTTGTCCACATTAACTATGTGGCCTTGTCCAGGAGGGAATGGGTAATCCCTCGCCCCCTCCCCTTTCTTACATGCTTGGATAAGAGTCTGGTATGAATTTTGAGGGGGACCCCACGCCATTTTTTTTTTTTTTTTTTGCTGAGGGGTTCCCATCAAAATCCACAGAAGACCCAAAGCTTCTGGTATGGATTTTTTTTCCCTCAATTTTATTGCCGGTAATTCTTTTTTTTTTACGTTTTAGTTGTCAGTGGGAAAAGTCATCAGTTGTTAGGGACGCGGCGGCTGGCTTTCCGGCCTGCTCCTTAACAGCCAGCTTTTTTTTAAGGACGCAGTGAAAGATCGCTCCCAAAATTTGTATCAGAACTGTATCTAAATCGCAGCTGAACCACAACCGCTACTTTTGGAAATTCATAGTTCACTTATGTGAACCCGGCCTGAGTGTAACAAAATAGTTACATTGTATATAATGATAATTGTAGAAAGCTGTTGCATACAGTGATCACTGAAGAAAAAGGATCTGGCTCTTCTAGACAGACAGATAAAATAGCACAATGTGGAGGAGGGCAAGTGTAGGACATATTAGGTCCTGTAGGCTTGGTCCACAAGGGTTTAAACACATTTTTGTTTTCTTTGGACAAGGGGAAAATTGCATAAAGAGACCATTCATTTAACAAAAATCTTCCTATAAAATTATACCTGCATCAATGTATTGCATGCTGTTATTCATCTGTAAAAGCCTCTTTTGTAGACATCCACAAGCATTTGAGGCTGGCTACAGGACACTTCCATCATGGATGTGATGATAGCAGCCCCAGCAGACTCAGAGCTGTCACTCAAGTGACTCTCTATAGCAGGGGTCTCCAAACTATGGCCCTCCAGTTGTTCAGGAACTTCAATTCCCATTGTGCCTAGTCATATCTGTGAATGTCAGAGTTTTACAATGCCTCATGGGACATGTAGTTCTGCAACAGCTGGAGGGCTGTAGTTTGGAGCAGGACGCACAGCCTGAGAGGATCTGCAAAGAGCCTTTGGATTTAATGATACTGGCACAAGTCTACTATCATCCCTGGTTGTTACTGGCTGCTCTTCCTGTAGCACTATATTGTGCACAGCACTATAATGGAAATCAACTCCCTGTCTGCTATTCAAGTCACCTTGGAGTCAAGACATCAATATTGTTTAACCACTTCCCGACCTCCTCATGTACATTTACGTCGGCAGAATGGCACGGACAGGCACAATCACGTACCTGTACGTCCTCTGCTAGACGTGGGTGGGGGGTCCGATCGGGACCCCCCCCCCGGTACATGCGGAGGTCGGGTCCGCTCGGGGAGCGATCCGGGACGACGGCGCGGCTATTTGTTTTTAGCCGCTCCGTCGCGATTGCTCCCCGGAGCTCAAGAACGGGGAGAGCCGTGTGTAAACACGGCTTCCCCGTGCTTCACTGTGGCGGCGCATCGATCGAGTGATCCCTTATATAGGGAAGACTCGATCGATGGTGTCAGTCCTACAGCCACACCCCCCTACACTAGTAAACACACACTAGGTGATCCCTAAATGTTACAGCGCCCCCTGTGTTTAACTCCCAAACTGCAACTGTCCTTTTCACAATAAACAATGCAATTTAAATGCATTTTTTGCTGTGAAAATGACAATGGTCCCAAAAATGTGTCAAAATTGTCCGAAGTGTCCGCCATAATGTCGCAGTCACGAAAAAAAACGCTGATCGCCGCCATTACTAGTAAAAAAAATAAAAAAAATAAAAATGCAAAAAAACTATCCCCTATTTTGTAAACGCTATAAATTTTGCGCAAACCAACCGATAAACGATTATTGCGATTTTTTTTTTTTACCAAAAATAGGTAGAAGAATATGTATCGGCCTAAACTGAGGAAAATTTTTTTTTTATATATGTTTTTGGGGATATTTATTACAGCAAAAAGTAAAAAATATTGAATTTTTTTTTAAATTGTCGCTCTATTTTTGTTTATAGCGCAAAAAATAAAAACCGCAGAGGTGATCAAATACCACCAAAAGAAAGCTCTATTTGTGGGGAAAAAAGGACGCCAATTTTGTTTGGGAGCCACGTCGCACGACCGCGCAATTGTCTGTTAAAACGACGCAGTCCCGAACTGTAAAAACCCCTTGGGTCTTTAGCCAGCATATTGGTCCGGGGCTTAAGTGGTTAAGCTTGCATGACCCATTAAGTATACGCTTAATTGGGTCCAGCTCCTCTGGTAAGCCTTTATACCTTGGTGGTGGACCTACTATCAAATTCTCATCTTTAATAATTTTCCAACACTGAGTTAATGTTGGTTGGACTTATTGATTCACATGGGACTTTATGTGTTTATACATGTACTTCTAATATTTTCACCATCCATGGACTTTTTGAGCACTTACAGTGTTTTTTCAATTTAGATCTGTATTTACAGTCTTTTCACTTGCTTTATATTTAAATAGCGCTACACTTTTTTGCTTTGTACGTAGTTTGGAGTTTCCTGCTCTATAGTATTCCTTCTGCCGACAACTACATAAAAATGTGTCTAAGGAGTTGGAGAGGTGGAGCTTGGCCAGCACAGACAGTAATTTGATACTCTCAGGCCTCGTACACACGACCGGTTTCCTCGGCAGAATCCATCAAGAAACTTGGTGGGATTTTTTTTTTTTGCAGAGGAAACCGGTCATGTGTAAATTTTTTACGAGGAAACTGTCGAGGAACTCGACGAGTAAAAAAGAGAGCATGTTCTCTTTTTCCTCGACGGGAATGGAGAAAATTGGCACGTCGAGTTCCTCGACAGCCTAACAAGAAACTCGACAAGCAAAACGAGTTTGAGTTCCTCGGTCGTGTGTACGAGGCCTGAGACGAGAAGAGGGCTAAGACATGCAAAGAGGGAGGGGACTGTAATAGGCAACTGAGGGGACTGTAATAGGCAACTGACTCTCCTGGAGTAATCAAATGTTCTACCATGTTTCAAAGGCACATTGCAAGTGAATTAAAAAATGATGAAATATACACTGTGCAAGCAAGCATTTAAAGTATTTAACTTTTCTGAGCTTTTACCTCCTTTCTATTTTTTTTTTCATTTGTGACAAGTCTCTTTAAGGGTTGTGTGAGGTAAATATGCATGCCGATATTTAAATAGGAAACAATAGAAAAATGTAAACCCCCCCCCCCCCCCCATGCTGCTCTTTTATTGCTATGTCAGCCTGGCATTGGGTAGTGAGGAAATGCTCTAAACTTGTCAAAGGGCACATTGAAAAGGAAGTGAAATTGGACCACCAATGTGTATCTTTCAGATTTACAAACTAGAGTAATCACAGCAATGAAAGAATAAAGCTAAAGTAGCAAAAATGGCATAAAATTTAAAGCATCAAGCGGTATCGGACAAGTGCATAACAATATTGTGTGTGTGTGTGTGTATATTTATATATTGTAAGGGGTTAGCTCGGTAGCAGGGTGTGTGACCCCCTGAATGGGTTCACTGCACACTGAATTTATACAGACAGGCAGTCGAAGACGGTTGAAAACAAAGATTTTGGTTTATTCTTCCATCTTGCTGGAAACAAGTGCAAGCATCCAAACAGCATAAACAAAATCAACACATAAAATAAACCCTGGCCATTTGGGGCGTCTCCCTTCACCACACAGGGACCTATCTAGGGAGTCTGGCCAGCCTAGTGCTGGGCAGACACTGCTGGTCATACAGCATAAAAAAAACAATAGTCTCTTTTTGATTTTTTTTATCACACAGAAAAATCAATCACCTCCTCAGAAGACTTTCAGCTACTGCTCTCCTTCACTCAGAAAGCCTCAGGATGCAGCAAATCAGTGGTAATCCTCTGGATTACTTATAGAGGCCTTAATTGCCTCATTCTGAACAGCTGAAGTTTTTCAACGCCCTTAGACCTAATAACAATTGGTGTATTGTCTAAACAAGGCAGAAATGTAAGTCCCGTCTGTGACAACGCCCACAGATTTACCTGACTTCCTGTCACAATATGTATGTGTATATATATATATATATATATATATATATATATATATATATATATATATATATATATATATATAAATAAAATATAGCCTTCAAAAAG
Organism: Rana temporaria; assembly: GCF_905171775.1. Classification (NCBI taxonomy): domain Eukaryota; kingdom Metazoa; phylum Chordata; class Amphibia; order Anura; family Ranidae; genus Rana; species Rana temporaria. The sequence goes on along the minus strand of NC_053493.1, from coordinate 236,593,658 downwards.
CTTCAGCACCTTTTTATGTTTAATAGCATTAAAAAAAAAGTGCTGAAACTTTTTAGTTTAGTGTTCCTATTATCTCTTGCTATTTCGTGATTGAGTAATACATTTTAATGTGATACTACAGCAAAATTCTGGTTAGTCTTTCATTTATCTGAAAGACAAATTATTGTAATATGATTAAGTAGGTAAATCCATCTAGAAATAAATGATACATATTTCAGTCTTTATGAGGAAACTGGTGTTTGGACAAGGACATTAAGCCCATTTGCAATTTTGTGACATATATAACAGTAGGCACAAACTGAAATGTTTTATGTTTTTGTTGTTTTTTAATTGGAACTTTGAGAAAACACAGACCCAGTATTTTAATTATCTGAGGACATCTGTCGGATTCTTGGACAACAAAACTCATATGAACTCATGGTCTGCAAAACACCGTTCATGCATCACATTGATCAGCGCAATATTCTTGTAAATACATGGCATGGATTTTATTTGCTACATTACACTGACAGTTTTGTATCTGGCAATTGTTAAATGTCATTTAACTTTCAGATGTTGAGTTAATTGCAAAGAAGTTTGGCAAAAATAACTATTGGTTTGTGAAATCTACAGAAATCAACCTTATTTTCCCTTGTTTTTCTTTTTTATAAATGCTAATTGTTTACAACTTTGCTTTTTTGTATAAAGGTTAGGAATATTTGCAGCAATTCTGTTTTAGTAATTTTTTAGCAAAGTGTTGTAGCTTTCCTGTTGTTGAGAGTATGGAAAAGTTCTTTGTTGGAATGTGATTAAAGGAGTTGTAAAGGAAAAATTATTTCTTGCTCAAATGACTGTTTACAGGGTATAGAGACATAATAGTTAACTGATTCCTTTTAAAAACGATTAAAAATAGATAAAAATCAAGCATATAATGTACCTGTAGTTTCAGTTTCGTTTTTGCATGTTATCCTGCCTCTGTGCTGTATAGAGCCATAGAGAAGTGTTGGTTTGGAAAACGAAACTAGAAGCTCCCAGTACTGTGGTCCTCATGAAACAGACAACCAGGAAGTGTCCAGAACAGAGAGGAATTACAGCAACATCAGAGCAAAAACAAACAATGAGGACATGAGACCAGGACTGCAGTAAGGTAAAGGAAGCTATTTAGCTAAAAAAAAAATTCCTTTAGTGACCCTATAAGGGGTGTATTTATAAAAAAATTGCATAGCAATTTTCCCAGTGCATGTACATTCTATGTATATGGGACAAAAAAATGGTACTAGGCAATTTCCGGTGCTGGACAAATGTATTTTATTGATTTAAAACAAAAAACACATTTTGGCCACTAGATGGTGCTAAGTATCATAGGAAATTCCTATGACGCGCATGTAAATCCTTCTAAATTATAATAGTAAATATATTGCGCTAAACTAAACAAAACTATAGGCAGCCAACACAACAAAAGGATAATTGTGAAAAAAACGTGAAAATAAAGTGTAGCGCCAATAAGAGAACCACCTGTATGGCGCTACTATAAAGCCAAATGCCAAGGTGATCACAAACCATAAGCTATAATGCTTCTCCAATATTGGACCACACACACTATAGGTGAGTATGATAATAGTAGTGTCCTGACAACAGTTATGAGCTATTGTAACAGGTAAATAAAATTACCACTATAAATAATTGAGTGAATCAACACCCAAAAACAACTAAGTGAATAAATAAATAAATAGGGTACCATCAAGAGGAACCGCCTATAAGAAAAAACTGCTCTGGCAGTAAATAACAGTTCTCAATAGCTCCAAAATAGGGGAGATACACGTGGTGTATGCTGGGCGTACATTGAGTGCAGATATAGCGTATGACGTCATGGCGCTCGCCGCGCTCGATCAGGCGGAGTCGACGAGCTGGCTTTGAGGGCGAGGAATGCTCCAATCCTCTCCCTCATTGGATAGAGGAGAGAGTTGGGGGGAGAGATGGCATTGGCACGCACGCCACTATCGCTCGGCGGAGAGGAACGGGGTCTCACGCAGGTGGGTCTAAAGAGTATTTAAGTGCAGGGGAAGAGTGGGGTCCAGCTGTACACCCCTGTTGAAGTCTTTATCAGACTAAACCGGTCGGGTACGCTGGTCCTACCATTTTTCTACTGCACACTATTGGATTACATCTGTCCATCTATCCAAGGTGGAGAGTTGCTGTGTGTTTACTTTTTACATGTGTTTCGAGATTTGGATATGATTTTTGCTGTAACCAGTGTGATTTTTGAATTTTTTTAATGAAATTTTTACCATTTTACACTATGAGGAGCTTTTTTTCCTTTTCTCCTTTTCCCCTATTTTGGAGCTGATTGGTTTAGTACTACGGTGCATGCTTACATATTGGGGTGAAACGTCTGGCCACGAATGTATCCTGAATACATTAGATACCAACTACCCCTAGGACAACTACCTTGACGGTGACCAGAGAGGGCAATCGGCCCATAAAAGCCCTTGAGACCCCCCCACCGTATGGTGAGTTGAGGGTCCACTCCATCCGGTAAGAGTACCCAATTTAAACCTGTTTCCAAGTTTCTGGGGATTGCACCTTGAAATGTACATCTGATTCAAGTCTATCTGAAGGGGAATTACATCTATACTATCTTCACGGTGTATGGACTAATTTTCTATTTCTGATTGGGACTTTATTACAACAGTTTATAGCTGTTGTCAGTGTATTCCAATTACCATTTTTTCACAATGTGTATGGTTTATCACTGGAGACACATTATTGTTCACATTAGTTCTGTCATACGGAATTTTCTTCTATGAGCGTTTTTGATCTATCAGCTTTGCAATCACGTGTTTACTTATATAATGTATTTATGCCTATTTGCTATAACATTTGCAATTGTGGTTAACATATTTATATTACTCAGTGTGTGGGGTTCACCACTGGGGAAGCACTATTGCTCACATTGAGAACTGTTATTTACTGCCAGAGCAGTTTTTTCTTATAGGCGGTTCCTCTTGACAGTACCCTATTTATTTATTTATTTATTTATTTATTTATTCACTTAGTTGTTTTTGGGTGTTGATTCACTCAATTATTTATAGTGCTATTTTTATTTACCTGTTACAATAGCTTATAACTTGTCAGTACACTACTATTATCATACTCACCTATAGTGTGTGTGGTCCAATAAGCATTATTGCTTATGGTTTGTGATCACCTTGGCATTTGGCTTTATAGTAGCTCCGCCATACAGGTGGTTCTCTTATTGGCGCTACACTTTATTTTCATGTAAATCCCTCTGATAGTAACTTAAAGCGGGAGTTCACCCATAAGAAATTTTTTTCAAAAAAATCCCCTTAGATTCCTGCTCGTTTTGTCTAGGGGAATCGGCTAGTTGTGTTAAAATATGAGCTGTACTTACCCGTTTTCGAGATGCATCTTCTCCGTCGCTTCCGGGATATGGGTCTTCGGGAGCGGGCGTTCCTTCTTGATTGACAGTCTTCCGAGAGGCTTCCGACGGTCGCATCCATCGCGTCACTAGTAGCCGAAAGAAGCCGAACGTCGGTGCGGCTCTATACTGCGCCTGCGCACCGACGTTCGGCTTCTTTCGGAAAATCGTGACGCGTTGGATGCGACCGTCGGAAGCCTCTCGGAAGACTGTCAATCAAGAAGGAACGCCCAGTCCCGCAGCCCATACCCGGAAGCGGCGGAGAAGATGCATCGCGTAAACGGTAAGTACGGCTCATATTTTAACACAACTAGCGGATTCCCCTAGACAAAACGAGCATTAATCTAAGGGGAAAAAGTGTAATTTAGGGGTGAACCTCCGCTTTAATGTCCTAGGAATGGCTGTAAACATAACCTTATAACTGCTAGTAACTTGGTGTCCTAAAACTGTCTGTAATGCTGCGTACACACAACAGTTTTTCATGACGTGAAAAATGCCATTTTCTTTTTATGTCATTAAAAACGATCATGTGTGGGCTCCAGAGAATTTTTCATGACGTGAAAAATGGGCATTAAAAAATGTAAACATGCTCGACGGCGCGCTCGCGACCCGGTCCGAGGCTCTGTGACCGCGCCCGCGGGACCCGCGGATCTGATCACCGCCGGTGTCCCGCGATTGGTCACAGGAGCTGAAGAACGGGGAGAGGTGTAAACACACCTTCCCCGTTCTTCATTGTGGCATTGTCAGTGATCGTCTGTTTCCTGATATAGGGAAAGACGATCACTGATGTCACGTGTCCAGCCCCGCCCCCCTACAGTTAGAAACACATATGAGGTCACACTTAACCCCTTCAGCGCCCCCTAGTGGTTAACTCCTCAACTACAATTGTCATTTTCACTGTAATCCGTGCATTTTTATAGCACTTTTCGACGTGAAAATTACAATGGTTCCAAAAATGTGTCAAAATTGTCTGATGTGTCCGCCATAATGTCGCAGTCATGAAAAAGATCGCTGCCATTAGTAGTAAAAAAAAAAAGTATTAATAAAAATGCCATAAGACTTTCCCCTATTTTGTAAACGCTATAAATTTTGCGCAAACCAATCGATAAACGCTTATTGCGATTTTTTTTTTTTTTTTAACAAAAATAGGTAGAAGAATACGTATCGGCCTAAACTGTGGAAAAAAATGTTTTTTTTATAGCTTTTTTGGGGATATGTATTATAGCAAAAAGTCAAAAATATTGCATTTTTTTCAAAACTGTCGCTCTATTTTTGTTTAAAGCGCAAAAAATAAAAACCGCAGAGGTGATCAAATGCCACCAAAAAGAAGGCTCTATTTGTGGGAAAAAAAGGACGGCAATTTTGTTTGGGAGCCACTTTGCACGACCGCGCAATTGTCAGTTAAAGCAACGCAGTGCCGAATCGCAAAAAAGGGCAAGGTCCTTAACCTGCATAATGGTCCGGGTCTTAAGTGGTTAATATTTGGAAACAAAATGAAGTTTTCCTATTTAGAATAATAAGCTGTCCAGGTTAGTAAAACAGTGATATCAAAACCGATTTTAGGTTAATCACACAAAGTTGGAGAACTACTCAAACTATTTTATTTAACTAAGAAAATTACATGGCCAGTGCATGTTATCTTAGCTTGCAGAGTTTGGATTCATTGAATAAGTTTACCAAAAATTAAAATATAGCCTCATGCTATATAACCAAGTTTCATTTCAGTAAATTAAGTAAATTATTAATGTATCTTAAATAGAAAACTATGTTTTGATGGATTTTTTTTTACTACAAAAGCATTTTATTAAAATACATGTAATACAAATCAATTTTAAATAAAAAAAATCAGATTTAAACCCCAAACAATGTTTTTATTTTTTTAAATCATTGTTTTTTAACCTCCCTGCTAGTAACTAGGTGTGCTAGAACTGTCTGTGAGGATAACTGTTATGACTGCTAGTAACTTGGTGTGCTGTGGCTGGCTGTGAAGATAACTCTTATGACTGCTAGTAACTTGGTGTCGTAGAACTGGCTATGAAGATGGCTCTTATGACTGCTAGTAACTTGGTGTCGTAGAACTGGCTATGAAGATGACTCTTATGACTGCTAGTAACTTGGTGTCGTAAAACTGGCTATGAAGATGACTCTTATGACTGCTAGTACTTTGGTGTCATAGAACTGGCAACGAAGATGACTCTTATGACTGCTAGTAACTTGGTGTCATAGAACTGGCTATGAAGATGACTCTTATGACTGCGAGTACTTTGGTGTCATAGAACTGACCTACGAAGATGACTCTTATGACTGCTAGTAACTTGGTGTCATAGAACTGACTACGAAGATGACTCTTATGACTGCTAGTAACTTGGTGTCATAGAACTGGCAACGAAGATGACTCTTATGACTGCTAGTAACTTGGTGTCATAGAACTGGCTATGAAGATGACTGTTATGACTGCGAGTACTTTGGTGTCATAGAACTGACTATGAAGATGACTCTTATGACTGCTAGTACCTTGGTGTCATAGAACTGGCTACGAAGATGACTCTTATGACTGCTAGTAACTTGGTGTCATAGAACTGACTACGAAGATGAATCTTATGACTGCTAGTAACTTGGTGTCATAGAACTGACTACGAAGATGACTCTTATGACTGCTAGTAACTTGGTGTGCTGTGGCTGGCTGTGAAGATAACTCTTATGACTGCTAGTAACTTGGTGTCATAGAACTGGCTATGAAGATGACTCTTATGACTGCTAGTAACTTGGTGTCATAGAACTGGCTACGAAGATGACCATTATGATTGCTAGTAACTTGGTGTCATAGAACTGGCAACGAAGATGACTCTTATGACTGCTAGTAACTTGGTGTCATAGAACTGGCAATGAAGATGACTCTTATGACTGCTAGTAAATTGGTGTGATATAACTGGATTTGAAGATGATAGCATATGTCCCAAGTTCCCAGCTTAGTCTATCTGAAAACCTACTGTATAATGTTCTCAATGAAAGAAAAGACAGTTCTTGGTCCTGTTAGGTGAAACAACTACTGGTGGACACACATGCATTGCTTTTAGTATCCAGTCATTGTGTGGCTCAATCATAATGATCGAATCAATAAACGACTGAATGCCAAAATTAACCTTGCAACCAAGCAAGACTTGATATAGATCAGATTCAATCAAAGCGAGCCTAGCAGCCAGGGTGGAATATGCAGATGTATGTGTGGCCACCTTTAGGGATATTTTATGTGGAACTGAAGTATTGGTGGGGCATGCCATTTTTTCCAATGGTGAGTTATCCCTTCCTTGCCTCCCTCTCTATTGTACAGTGTGTGAACTGAACTAAAGCTCCATCCTTGATATTTCTGTGTGCCATCTGGGTGGGTTACGTAACGTTTATATAATATGCACAGCATTGTAGTTTTACATTTATCCCAACAATGATTTCAAATTTGCTTGTAATCTAGGAGCCAGCTAAAAAAGTTAGGAGCCAGAAACATGCCTCGTCCCGCCGAGCTTGCGCGCAGAAGCAAACGCATACGTGAGTAGCGCCCGCATATGAAAGCAGTGTTCAAAGTTCAAACGACACATGCGAGGCATCGCTGCGTTTGGTAGAGAGGGAGAAATAATTCTAGCCCTAGACCTCCTCTGTAACTCAAAACATGCAACCTGTAGAATTTTTTAAACGTCGCCTATGGAGATTTTAAAGGGTAAAAGTTTGTCGCCATTCCACTAGCGGACGCAATTTTGAAGCATGACATGTTGGGTATCAATTTACTCGGCGTAACATTATCTTTCACAATATAAAAAAAAAGTTGGGCTAACTTTACTGTTGTCTTATTTTTTAATTAAAGAAAGAGTATTTTTTCCCAAAAAAGTGCACTTGTAAGACTGCTGCGCAAATACGGTGTGACAGAAAGTGTTGCAATGACCACCATTTTATTCTCTAAGGTGTTAGAATAACAAATATATATATAATGTTTGGGGGCTCTAATTAGAGGGAAGGAGATGGCAGTGAAAACACAGGGGAAGCTTCATTAGTCTTGTCATGCCAACGGCCATCACAAGATGGCGCCAGATCACAGAAGGAAGCATAGGCCTGCAGAAGGCCGCAAAGCCGCAAGCCTCAATTGCCCGGCTGGCGCAGCCCTTATGCGATCGCGTGGAGGGGGAGGTGGGCGGTGCACGGAGACACAGGATACCCCATCCTGTGTCTCCGTGCTTCCCCGCCGCGGCAGCCGGTAATTGAGGCAGCGGCTTTGTGGCCTTCTTCAGGCCTATGCTTCCCCAGGCGCCAAGTCGCTAATTCTAGTCGCAATTGCGACCTAGTGCCCGGAATTTGTCGAGCCCTGGATTGATAGACATTGCAGTCAGGCCCATTGAAGGTACTCCTTGGTTTAAGAGAGAGGAAACATTATATAGCACTCATAGTGGGGACTGCAAATAGACCAAAGAGAGACATTGAGCTAAGGGTAAAGTTGTGTTCCAAAAAGGACAGCACTGAGGTAAGTGTACAGGTGTTATACTTAACAGAAAATGTTTTTTTCTTTTCATAGATAATTCATGGTTCTTGAAGGATAGCGTGGAGAAATAGTAAATAGTAAAACCATTGGTTTAAGGATAAGATAAGTCAGCTTGTTCGCACAGTATACTCCGTGTAGCTTAATTCTCTCTGTAAATCGGTAAGGTGTAATAGGAAGAAGACACATCGATCTTCTTCTATAGACACATAGACATAGACACAATGAAATTGCGTTACTTTATTACCAAGGTGCCCAAGAAGTTATTCATGAGTGTCATGAGACCTGTAAATGCAATATGCAGGTTCTACTCAACAGCCATGAAGACTTGATTGTTCTTATATTTCAAACATCAAGTCTTTGCAGCATCTGCATCACTTCATTACAGCTATATGTTTACATAGTGTAAACCATCATTAAAACAAAGGGGATCACTACACAAGGCGCACACTATCACCAGCTGTAGTTCAGGAACCTCTCGAGTTGCGCGATGCAATGGATAGCAAAGCAACACTCTAACTTTCTGGTGCCTCAGCCAAGTAGTGCAACTGGGGACACCTAGACCACAGCTTGTGTACATTACCAGATTTTATGGATTATTTATGAACAGACAATGTAAACACTTTTTCTTAACTGCCCGGCTTCTAAATAATTATGCTGAATTTGCCTAGTGTAGAAATTAAAAATGGAAAATTTAGCAAACAGTTTGGCGTATTCTGCAACAAGATGTTTTTGAAAGAGGTATCTTTTCCAGAAATGTCAACGTGATACATATTTTATAATTAGCAGGAACTAACAATTTATGACATTGTTTATAACAGTTTGCAGCCATTATATGCAAGATTTGTGTGTCCTGTGTTTTATAAATTGGAGCTCCAAGACAAAGGCTGAGTGGGAGGGTTTGGAACACATTCTTTTAGGTTTTCTTTCTGTTGGAGTGATTTCCACTCTTTTCTTGCCCTGGTGATCTCAAAGGTGCCCAGTAAGGACAACCTGGCAGAGGTTCTAACCCTTTCCTATTCCATCCAATACAAAAAAAAATTAGACTATAGAGAAAAAACTATCTCACCATAGGCCTTGTAGAAGGAACGATCTCACCACAGACCACATAGAAGGAGCTGTCTCACCATAGACCATATAGAAGGAGCTATCTCACCATAAACCATATAGATGGAACAATCTCACCACAGACTATATAGAAGAAATTGTATTCAACAGACCATATAGAAGGAACAGTCTCTTGACCGACCATATAGAAGGAACAGTCTCTTTACCGACCATATAGAAGGAACAGTCTCTTCACCGACCATATAGAAGGAACAGTCTCTTCACCGACCATATAGAAGGAACAGTCTCTTCACCGACCATATAGAAGGAACAGTCTCTTCACCGACCATATAGAAGGAACAGTCTCTTCACCGACCATATAGAAGGAACAATCTCTTCACCGACCATATAGAAGGAACAGTCTCTTCACCGACCATATAGAAGGAACAGTCTCTTCACCGACCATATAGAAGGAACAGTCTCTTCACCGACCATATAGAAGGAACAGTCTCTTCACCGACCATATAGAAGGAACAGTCTCTTCACCGACCATATAGAAGGAACAGTCTCTTCACCGACCATATAGAAGGAACAGTCTCAGCACAGACCCATATAGAAGGAACAGTCTCAGCACAGACCCATATAGAAGGAACAGTCTCAGCACAGACCATATAGAAGGAACAGTCTCAGCACAGACCATATAGAAGGAACAGTCTCAGCACAGACCATATAGAAGAAACAGTCTCAGCACAGACCATATAGAAGAAACAGTCTCAGCACAGACCATATAGAAGGAACAGTCTCAGCACAGACCATATAGAAGATACAGTCTCAGCACAGACCATATAGAAGGAACTGTCCCATCGTAGACTTAAATAAACTATCTCACCATAAACTATATGGAAGGAGCTATCTCACCATAAACCATAAAATAGGATTATACAATATATACTGTAATTTACAATTGATTCTGACCTAATGTGTATCATGTTTTAAATGTAGCTGTGACATCATCACTGTGTTGTACATAGCCTGTTTAGTGAGTAGAACTGTGGGAGGGACTAAGCAGGCTCCACCCATTATTGTCTGCCTGCTGAAAACTACAGGGGGGGGGCGGAAACAAGACCAGGCATCCTGCACAAGTAGGGAGGACAACAGTGATTGGTCTTTATTACATGACGCTCCGGCACAGAGGCATAGTTTACACTGGATTACTGCAAGATCTGGAAGATATACACAAATCCCATCAAGATTCAAGTAACAATATACGACTCTTGTATTTAGGAAATATTTGCTTTAAGAAAAACATATGCAGGAATCTTGTGGACTTCTGGTGGTGCTACCACATTGAGTAATGGGCAAAGGTTGTCAATAAAAGGTAGAACAGACTTGAAGTTTAACAAAAATATTTTTGGTAGACTGGTGAGATGTTAGAGCCCTTGCCAGGTTTTTATTGCAACTGTGCCCCTGCTATGGCGATTCATCCTCTTTTTAATTGCTTTGATCACCAGTGTCACAGGGAATACAAATGAGGCTAAATCCAACCATTTTTAGTTGCCCCCATAACAGAAGTAGAGGGTAAATCTTCCAAGGGGACACCTGGTCTCGTGACAACGAAGAGGGGAGTTCCCTCACTTTGGAAAGCTATCTTCTTACTTCCATGTCTACAGGTCAGCGAGTGAAGGAAAATCTCCCTTATGAGACACAGATGACAAAAAATAAAATAAAAACAATGCAACAAATTCTCTTTATTGCTAACCATGTAATATTTATGGCTAGGAAGCTTTTTGTTTTTTTATTTAATAAATAATTGCAGTTAATCTAAGAGGCAGTTTATTTTGACTTTTTATGTGCTAAGCTGTTTTTTCAGAGTAAGAAATATACTTTTTCAATTAATATACAGTAGGACACAAACGGCATTGACAAATAATGTAATGCTTACCATAAGTTCAATAAAGCCTGTGCGATTGACTTGACCTTCCTCATATCTTAGCTATGCATTATGCAATTTGTTCTTCCAGTATTTGTTGATTTAAAGTGCTTGTTACCTTTATGCTGACATCAGTAGCCATGATAATCATATTTATAGTGTATTGATGGTATGCACATTTAATTTTTTTTTTTTTATATCTGCATTTCTTAAAAAAAATTCTTGTGATTTATGGGTTTTGTAAATAACTCTACAATGATTGCAACGTTTCTTTGTAAATTTAGTAAAATGGAACTAGTTATGCCAACAGGAAAACAAAATCAGGAGTTCCACTAATTCAACAAATGGGTGTGCTCACAAAACTAATAATCCTATACAGCCTAAAGCGCACAAAATATTTGTAATTACTCTGTAGGTTGAAATGAACCTTCTGTTGACAAATATCCAATTTGCAAGACATTGAAATCAATGAGGCTGATTTAATAAAGAACAAAGAAATAAAGCATATTCCCTTTCAAAGTGAGTTTTGACTTTGCAAAGTCCATTTTCTCGTATCCCCATAGATGAGTAAAAGAAAGTAAAAATTAATTTAGCAAAAAAAAAAAAAAATTATATTAATGGAAAATAAAAAAGTAGATATTTGCTTGCACATGATTGGATAGTTGAAGTCGGCACAACTGCACTTAATTCACTAAGTGATAATTTCCTTTGCAGAGAAAATTCACTTATCGTAGATGAAGTTGTGCTGATCCAATTATGTTCAAGCAGAAATCGGTTTTTCTTTTCTTGTTTTTTTTCCCTTGCATATGAATGCAAGAAATGTTTTTTTTACTTTTTTCACATCATTTACGAAGATAAAGGGAAATTTTACTGTGCAAACTGAAAATTCAAATGTGAACTGATGTACTCTTATGAAACAACCCTGATGTCTTATGCATGAGGTGATTGCTGTCTGGAGGTAAATCTCAAGCTTTAGAACTGTTAAAAAATATCTATCCTGTGTAGTTTACAATATCAATTATTAGCCAACAATTAAATTTAACTGCATTTCAATTTTCCAAAGTAGATTTGAAAGATGATTGGCGTACCAACATATTTTCCCAACAATTTGAGCCCCACTTTGTTGATCCACCACTGTGAAGTTCCTCTGTTCATCTCTTCCAGCAGTGCCCACAAATCTCAAAGTTAAATGAGCTGACAAACTCCTTTTGACAGGAGTTGGAAGCACTACATTTAAGAAAATGGGGAGGAGGAGTCATAGTAATGTGATTTCACATTGGAACTTTGTGGGTAAATAACATTTTACACACCAACAAGGTTAAACTGGAGTTCCACCCAAAAGTTCCACTTAGGCCTTGTACACACGAGCAGACATGTCCGATGAAAACGGTCCGCGGACCGTTTTCATCGGACATGTCTGCTGGGAGCTTTTGGTCTGATGTGTGTACACACCATCAGACCAAAATCCCTGCGGACAGAGAACGCGGTGACGTATAAGACACCGACGTTCTCTAAGGCCCCGTACACACGATAGAATCCATCCGCTGAAAAATCCCAGCAAATGGGTTTCAGCGGATAGATCCTATGGTGTGTACACTCCAGCGGATCTGTTTCCGCGGATATTTCTCCCCTGGGATGGATTCCAGCAGATCGAATATTTGCTGACATGCCAAACAAATCCATCTGCTGGAATCCATCCCAACGGATGGATCCGCTGGTCTGTATAGACTCACCGGATCCATCCGTCCGAAGGGATCCCCCGCATGCGTCGTAATGATTCGACGCATGCGTGGAATTCCTTATATGACAGCGTCGCGCACGTCACCGCGTCATAATCGCGGCGACGGCGCGACACGTCATCGCCAGAGGATTTCGGCGCAGATTTCAATGCGATGGTGAGTACACTCGCATGCGTCAAATCAATTCGACGCATGTGCGGGATTTTAGGCCGCTGTTTATACCTCATAACCAGCAGACATGTTCGATGAGTCGTACTAACCATCGGACATGTCCGACGGACATGTTTCCAGCGGACAAGTTTCTTAGCATGCTAAGAAACTTTTGTCCGCTGGAAACCTGTCCGCTAGGCCGGAAAACTGTCCGCTAGGCCCTACACACGGTCGGACATGTCCGCGGGAAACTGGTCCGCGGACCAGTTTCAGCAGACATGTTCGGTCGTGTGTACAAGGCCTTAAAGCCCTCAACCACTACTATGCCACATTTGGCATGCCATTTTTTTGGGGGGGAGCAGGTACCTAGATTTAGACATGTACATGCTCCCACTCCTGCTCAGGCTGCCTAGGCGAATCGAGCTGAAGTTCTTCCCTTCCTCCCTGCAATCTTCTGGGAAACGTCACAGGTCCCAGAAGATTGCCCGACCACTTAGAAGGGGGAGCGTGACTCGCGCATGCGCAATGTGTACCTGGCTGTGAAGCCGCAAGCTGCCACAGCTTGGTGCCCACACTTGTAATTCCGGTGCCAGGGAGAGGCGAGGGAGAGAACCAAGGGTTCGGCCAGTCACATCGCTGGATCATGGGACAGGTGATTGTGTGTGTTTATTATTTGTAAACCCAACCACACAACTTGCACCTACAGGTAAGCTTACATTAAGGCTTACCTGTAGGTGCAAGAAATATCTCCTAAACCGTGCAGGTTTAGAAGATATTATTTTACAATAATGACAGGCATCAATGTCTATGGCGCATGCGCGCCGTAGACAACGGAGCAGGCGCACATGAGCGTGACGTTTTTCTGAATGGCATAATCTATATATATAAAACTCAACGTGTGTGTGTGTGTATGTATGTATGTATGTATGTATGTTCCAGCATCACGTCCAAACGGCTAAAGATATTAACATGAAACTTGGCACACATGTTACTTATATGTCAGCAACAAACATAGGATAGGTGGTTTAACCCTTACCCACCCCCATTTGCCATGGTCAGGGTTTTTCTTTAAAGTCCCATTCAACTCTATGGGAAATACATGTTACTTCATAACTTCCAAACGGGTCACATGTTACTTATATGTCCACTTAAACTATAGGATAGTTAATTTATCCCTTAACTACCCCCATTTGTGAGGGTCGGGGTTTTTGTTTAAAGTCCCATGCAAATCAATGGGAAATGTTTGTTCCCACATAACTTCTGTACGCCTGGAGATATTTCAATAATACCTGGTACACATATTACTTATATGCCAAATAAAAATATATGACAGTTAAATTAACCCTTACCTACACCCTTATATAAAAGATGGGTATATTTATATTACTATGATTTTCCTCCCCAAAAGGTTAAGATAGGAAGACCGGGCAACGCCGGGTATTCAGCTAGTTTAGGTTAAAAGTCTGTAGCTACACTTTTTGGGGATTTTTCCCACTGCTGCGATGTCAGACATTGCATGTGATTTGCACTGCACTGCTGTGTAATGCAAATGTAGCCATACAGATTGTATGGCTGAATTCGTATCCCATTCGGACCAAACTCTTGCAGGACCCTTTTTTTTGGGGTCCGCCACAAAATCTGATCGCATGCTGTGTAATGCAAATGTAGCCATACAGATTGTATGGCTGAATTTGTATCCCAAACTTGTGCAGGACCCTTTTTTTTGGGGGTCCACCACAAAATCTGATCGATTGGGTGCAATCCGATTCCTGTCTGAATTGAAAGTTTGCACTGCGATATGCGAACTGATCTGGGGGGTGTCATTACCTTTGTATTGACACTCCCAACAGTTTGCATAGTGCAGTGTGAACTGCCTGCAGGAGACATGCAATGTGGGAATTTGCAGGGTTCCTGCATCGCTGCAGCCTCAATAAACACAAAAACGAAAGGGACTGTCTTTGTCATGATAAATTATGCAGGCTGCCATTGCTGGCTGTCTTTAAAAATTGCTGGTTTCCTGGATTTGTCTGTCTCCAATACTATTGAGACCCGGAGCAAGCATGCTGCAAAGAGTCAATATTCCCTTTCTCTATATTTGTTCTAGGTCATTCAACAAACACTGAAGCCAAAGCATCAGTGTGACAGCCAGGGAACTAACATTCTGAAAGGAAAGCAATGGTTTGAAAGTTTGATTGAGAGCTAACATTAGAACATGAGTGACTCTCCAGAGGCATACCTTGGGAAAAAAAGTCTTCTTAGATCCTCTGAAATCTCATTTAATCCAGACCTGACTGACGATTATGCTTTTCTTTTGCCCAAGATGTCCTTAATTACATAGGTTCAAATATGTTTTCCAGTTAATTACCTTTATCGGGTGAACCATTAATTCAGTAAGGGCTCATTCACACAGGCGCAGCCATCCATTTACCCATGCAGAGGACCATGTTTAACCACCCAGAAGGTACAGGTGAAGATCCACCTTTGCCTCCCAGGTGGATAGACCTGGCTCTCTCTCTCTCTCTCTCTCTCTCTCTCTCTCTCTCTCTCTCTCTCTCTCTATATCTATATCTATATCTATATCTATATCTATATCTATATATATATATATATATATATATATATATATATATATATGTATAAGGTAATTAACCACTTAAGGACCCGCTCACGTATATATACAAACCGAGATTTCTTTATCGTACATCACGGGACACAGAGCGGCATATTCATTACTATATGGGTTATATGGAGTACCTTCAGGTGTTGACACTGGCAATCTCAAACAGGAAATGCCCCTCCCTATATAACCCCCTCCCATAGGAGGAGTACCTCAGTTTTTACGCCAGTGTCTTAGGTGTTGGTCATGGTTTAGCTTGCCTCCGCATCCTTGGGATTAGGTGAGCTACCGGTTCTGTCCAAAAAAGCCTCAGCGCTAAAGTGGTCAGTAACCGGACCCCAAACCCTTGGGGTATAGCCCATAATGCTTTTCTTTTTAGAGAGCTGGACCCTGGGCCCAGAACTTAGAAAACCTTTGGGTGCCTAATGTTTTCTGTTGCCAGGGTGCTATATGGGCCCAGGACAGTGGATCCTTCATAGGAACCCAGGGCCTGAAGGTCTAGACATCCCCACGGAGATGGGGGAAGATTGGGCCTCTTGCTTGGCAAAGTCCTGCGGCATGGAGCAGGTAAGTGAGGGGAAAACTTGCGGAACTTGGTTCTTAGCAGGTTTTGTCTGGGGGGTCACAGGGGACATGCCTAAAGGTTATGCACTGCATCTGGCAAACTAGTCGCATATCATAAAGATAGGATGGCTCTATATGTATTATTCCCCATAAGATGTGACCTCCCTTGTAGTGTTGGAAAAGCATTGAGTGGGGCCTGTGTGATATAAAAGTATATGGGTGTGTCAGAGAGCTGTGCTTACCTGCAAGCCTCCAGGCGATGCTCCATTCAGTCTTCCTCCTCAGAGCCTGCAAAGCAGGCAAAACGCTGACCTCCTCGTGGTTCCAGGCTGCAGGCTGCAGTTTGCTGGAGCAGAGAGGTCCCTTCCTCCCAAACCCCCCCCCCCCCTGTCGGGAGGGGCATTTCCTGTTTGAGATTGCTGGGGGGGGAAGGGCGGGTCAGTGGCTTAAGGAAGGGGCGGCCCTTCCTTGTTTGTTCCATACAGCTCATTCAATACTTTGGAACTGGGGAGGAAAGACCAGAGCGGCAGCACGGGGCGCCGAGGACACACAGTGGCCAGAAAGGATATTGCAGTCTTCAGAAGACTGTTTTTCAAGCCTAGAAATAGGCTGTTTCTTTTCCATCTCATAGTTTTTCTTTGCAATACTACTCAGGGGGACAGAATGTTTTTTCTTTCCTGGATTTGAAACAAAAACGAAAAAAAAAAAAAAAAAAAAAAAAGTCATCTAGGGGAGAGGAAGCATTTTTTGTCCCCCAAACAGGTGTTTGGGCAATTAACTTTTATAGTTCCAAATACCAATAGGTAGCAGGTGTACCTCGGTATTGTACCATGGCATCCGGGTCAGAGGGTACAAGAGGTGGGGATTCCCCCAGAGAGTCTGAGGTCTCGGACAAAGTTATGCCGCTGCTTTCCCCACAGGGAGCCTTGGGGCCATCGGGATCTGGGGCTGGAGCTGGCGCGGGTCAGTCCAACCCTAAGATGGTCACGGACGAGGTATTACTCACCTCTTTAAGAGAGATGGAGAAAAGAATGGGAAAAATGATAGCCAAAGCTATGCGGGGCAGTAAACGGATTAGATCTCCGTCGCCCGAGCGCGGACCCTCAGAAGAGGAGGTCCTTTCCTCAGGGGAATTGGACGACCTCTTGGACAAGGACCAAGTAGGTTCAGGGATCGAAGATCCGGATACAGAGGAGTCTGGAGCAGTCTCCCAAGGGGAGAGCTGGTGGATTCAAGCCTTAACGGACTTGGTCCATAATGCATTCAACTTGCCAGTACCAGATCTCCAGGTATCTACGGTTTCAGCTTTGGGCTCACTGAGGGCGCCTCAAAGCAATGCAGTATTTCCGATCCACCCTCTACTAGAGGGAGTTTTGTTCCAAGATTGGAACAAGCCAGATAAAATCTTCTTACCACCTAAAAGATTCTCTGCCCTATATCCTATGGAAGATAAATTTTCCAAGAAATGGGCTACTCCTGCAGTGGACGCAGCCATCTCATGTATTAACAAATCATTAACATGCCCTGTAGAAAACATACAGGTATTCAAGGATCCAGTTGATAAACGCTTGGAAGCACTACTTAAGAACTCCTTCACTACTGCAGGGGCAGTAGTACAGCCAGCTGTGGCTGCGATTGGGGTTGCTCAAGCATTATCGGATCAAGGTAAGCAGATGCTTAAACTTATTCCTGCCCAGCAGGCAGAAGAATTTTCGGATGTCCCTAGGGCCATATGTTTTACAGTAGACGCAATTAAGGATTCTATCCAGCAAGCGTCACGTTTATCGTTATCCCTTATCCATATGAGAAGACTCTTATGGTTAAAAAGCTGGGAGGCCGAGCCCCCATGCAAGAAGCTCCTGGTAGGGTTCCCCTTCCATGGAGGACGACTCTTCGGAGAAGACCTAGATAAATACATTCAAACCATTTCAAATGGCAAAAGTACTCTCTTGCCAACTAAGAGGAAGTTTCAGGGGCCTGCGTTTAAACGACAGTACTCCCCTGGGCAGGGGCCCTCTAATGCCAAACAGTATCGACGGCCTCCTGCGAAATCAAACTTCGGCTTCAACAGCAAATCACAAGGACAGGCTGCTAGAGGCAGAAAGCAGTGGGTTCGCAAACCAGCAAAACCAGCCCCCAAGCCGACCTTATGAAGGGGCGCCCCCACCCACGAAGGTGGGGGGAAGGCTGCGACTCTTTTCAGAGGTTTGGGAAGCCAGCATTCCCGACGAGTGGGTACGGTCTTCCGTGGCCACGGGCTACAAATTAGATTTCCTAAGGTTTCCTCCTCTTCATTTCCAGGAGTCGAGGATTCCAAACGATCCGGAGAAAGGAGCCGCATTAATGTCGGCATTAAATCATCTACTTTCCCAGGAAGTAATAGTAGAGGTACCAGTCCTGGAACAGGGGCTAGGTTTCTACTCCAACCTATTCATCATCCCGAAGTCCAATGGAGATGTCAGGCCAATTTTGGACCTAAAGATGGTAAATACATACCTAAAGATCCGCTCATTTCGGATGGAATCCGTGCGGTCAGCAGCTACCACACTCCAAAAGGACGACTTCATGGCGTCCATAGACATAAAGGATGCCTACCTTCATCTTCCAATTTATCAGCCACATCAAAAATATCTACGCTTCATGGTGGCTTCGCGTCACTTCCAATTCGTGGCGCTTCCCTTCGGGTTGGCTACGGCCCCCCGGGTGTTCACGAAGGTCCTAGCTCCAATCCTAGCCAAACTAAGGATCCAAGGGGTCACGATCCTAGCATACCTGGACGACCTCCTAGTCATAGATCACTCGTCTCCCGGCTTGGAGCGAGCAGTGGCCCTCACGGTCCAATACCTCGAGAAGTTCGGCTGGGTCCTAAATCGAGAAAAGTCAGCTTTCCTGCCCACAAGGCAGTTGGAATATCTCGGCATGAGATTAGACACAGAACAACAAAGAGTGTTTCTACCTCTGAGGAAGGTCAAAGCCATCAAGGAATTAATCCTACCTAAGCAAGAAGGAACCGACTATTCGCCTATGTATGAGGTTACTAGGCAAGATGGTGGCCACATTCGAGGCGGTACCATACGCCCAGAGCCACACTCGCATCCTGCAGGCAGCCATCCTGTCAGCATGGAGCAGAAGGCCACAGGCCTTGGATATCCCGTTGCCGCTCTCATCAAGAGTCCGACAAAGTCTGTGTTGGTGGTTAGACCCTCAGAATCTACTGAAGGGGAAGTCTTTCAGCCCAGTGGCTTGGAAGATAGTGACCACAGACGCCAGCCTGACGGGCTGGGGAGCAATTTTGGATGGTTGCACTCGCCAAGGTACTTGGGCAACGCCAGAGAAGCAGTTGCCCATCAACATCTTGGAGCTCAGAGCTGCTCGACTAGCCCTCAGGGCTTGGACGTCAAAATTGCAGGGGTTCCCGGTGAGAATTCAATCAGACAATGCCACGGCCGTGGCATACATAAATCACCAAGGGGGAACCAGGAGTCAAGCCGCTCAGAGAGAGGTGAGCTTGATTCTCCTATGGGCAGAGGCTCATGTGCCCTGCATATCGGCAATATTCATTCCAGGAGTGGACAACTTTCAGGCGGACTTCTTAAGCCGCCAGACTCTATTGCCGGGGGAATGGTCTCTGCATCCACAAATCTTTCAAGCACTCTGCCAAAGATGGGGAGTGCCGGACGTGGATATCATGGCATCGAGACTCAACAAGAAGCTAGACAGGTTCATGTCCCGCTCAAGGGATCCGATGGCCTGCGGAACCGATGCGTTGGTTTGCCCTTGGCATCAGTTCAAACTTCTTTATGCGTTTCCCCCGCTCCAGTTACTACCCCGCCTGCTGCGCAGGATCCGGGTGGAGCACATACCAGTCATCCTGGTAGCTCCAGCATGGCCCAGAAGGGCATGGTACTCACTAATCTTAAGGATGGTAGTGGGAGACCCTTGGACTCTTCCTCTACGGCCAGACCTGCTATCGCAAGGTCCGATCCTCCACCCTGCCTTACGGCATCTAAATTTGACGGCCTGGAAGCTGAATCCCTGATTCTCAGGGGTAGAGGTCTGTCTCAGAAAGTAATCTCTACCCTAATCAGAGCCAGGAAACCGGTCTCTAGGGTGATTTATTACAGGGTCTGGAAGGCCTATGTAGGCTGGTGTGAGTCCAAGCGATGGCTTTCTCGCAAATTTACCATCGATAGAGTATTAAGTTTTCTCCAGCTAGGAGTGGATAAAGGATTGGCATTAAGCACAATCAAAGGACAGATTTCTGCTCTGTCAGTGTGGTTTCAGCGGCTGCTGGCCACCCACTCGCTGGTTAAGACCTTCCTTCAAGGGGTCTTACGTATTAAACCTCCAGTTAAATCCCCGCTTTGCCCGTGGGATTTAAACCTTGTTCTGTCAAGTTTACAGAAACAACCGTTTGAGCCGTTGGCTGAAATTCCTTTGGTTTTACTGACAAGGAAGTTAGTATTTTTGGTCGCCATAGTTTCCGCAAGAAGAGTATCGGAACTGGCGGCCTTATCCTGTAAGGAACCATATCTTATTTTTCATAAGGACAGGGTCGTTCTCCGCCCTCATCCTTCCTTCCTACCGAAGGTTGTATCCAGTTTTC
Organism: Rana temporaria; assembly: GCF_905171775.1. NCBI lineage: Eukaryota > Metazoa > Chordata > Amphibia > Anura > Ranidae > Rana > Rana temporaria. Next base: position 236,573,065 of record NC_053493.1, on the reverse strand, counting down.
ATTTAAACCAGGATTTGGTATTACCATCTTTCTTCCCTAAACCTACTTCCAGAAAGGAAGGGTTGCTGCATACTTAGGATATCGTCAGGGCCATGAAGGCCTATCTTAAAGCTACAAAGAAGATCCGGAAAACAGATGTGCTGTTCATATTACCGGATGGGCCCAAGAAGGGGCAGGCAGCTGCAAAGTCCACCATTTCTAGGTGGATTAAGCAATTAATCACTCAGGCCTACGGCTTGAAAGGGTTGCCTCCTCCAGTATCATTAAAGGCTCATTCTACTAGGGCCATGGGCGCCTCCTGGGCAGCACACCACCAGATCTCTATGGCTCAAGTTTGCAAGGCGGCAACCTGGTCTTCTGTCCACACGTTTACAAAATTCTACCAGTTGGACGTAAGAAGGAAGTCTGATACAGCCTTTGGGCAGGCAGTGCTGCAGGCTGCAGTTTGAGACCCTCGGATTCCGGGGGCTCCTCTTTTTTGAGTTAAATTTAAAATGTAAGATTATTTTTCTCAACTAAGTTGGATTTATTATGATTTGAGTATTTCTCTAAATTAAATCCTTTTGTCTTGGAGATGTTCTCCCTCCCCTCATTGTGAGCATTGCTTACCTGTAAAATCCTTTTCTTGGAGTACATCACGGGACACAGAGCTCCCACCCCTCTTTTTGGGGACCATTTTGGGAGGCATACTGCTTGCTACAAAACTGAGGTACTCCTCCTATGGGAGGGGGTTATATAGGGAGGGGCATTTCTTGTTTGAGATTGCCAGTGTCAACACCTGAAGGTACTCTATATAACCCATATAGTAATGAATATGCCGCTCTGTGTCCCGTGATGTACTCCAAGAAAAGGATTTTACAGGTAAGCTGTATTAAAAATCCCTTTATCCATCTTTCCTGTGAGCGGTCCTGTTAACGATAACTGTGGTCCCAGCGGCGGATTTGCTGCAAGATCACCGTTATCGGTGGTGGGAGAGGGCCTCCCACTGCTCTCCCGCGCCCTCCGCCGCTTACCGGAGCGGTCGGCAGCGGCGGAGGCGATCAGGTCCTTCAGCCTGCATTGCTGGGATACGAGTGAGAGCAAGATGGCCCCCACCCGTTTCCTTAGCATAGCAGGGCGGAAACAACGTCAAAACTTCACTTTCGCCCATGCTTCTTAAAGGCATATTTTCCTGTTGTCATTTTTTCAAATGACAATTTTTTATTTTTTTTTGCATTTAAGTCTAAATATGAGATGTGAGGTTTTTTTGACCCCAGATCTCATATTTAAGAGGACCTGTCATGCTTTTTTCTATTACAAGGGATGTTTACATTCATTGTAATAGGAATAAAAGTGACCCGTTTTTTTTTTTTAAACGGTGTAAAAATTAATAAATTAAAATAAACAAAAACATTTGTTTTAAAGTGCCCCGTCCCGACAAGCTTGCGCGCAGAAGCGGACACATACGTGAGTAGAGCCCGCATATGAAAACAGTGTTCAAACCGCACAAGTGAGGTATTGCCGCGATACTAAGGAAACTGCCAATCTGCTCCCCCCTCCTGTGTGTGCTGGACACGGATAGGAGGCACTGATGGACACTGTTAGGATTCACCGATGGGCACTGATAGAAGACACTAATAGGCACTGATAGAAGGCACTAATGGGCCCTGATATGAGGCACTAATGAGCATTGATGGGCACTGATAGGAGGCACAGATAGGCCGCATTGATGAGCACTGATAGAAGGCACTGATAGGTGGCGTTGATGGGCACTGATAGGTGGCATTGATGAGCACTGATGGGCAGAACTCATAGGCTGTACTAATGGTCACTGAGGAGCACTGATAGGCAGAACTCAGGCAGTATTGATGGGCACTGATAAGCAGCATTGAACAGCACTGATAGATGGCATTAATGCACTGATAGGTGGCACTGATTCTCAGTGTAAACAATTTACTGACATTCTTGACAGTTAACGGCAATTCTTTCCTAACACAGACACAGTGTGGGAGGAAAGGGCTGTGGATAACCAGCAAGTCTGTTTACATGTGATCAGCTGATCACATGATAAAGGGACGCTGTGATTGCACTGGATGCACGTTCCAGGGGACACATGGGAAGCACTGTTTTGGGAGGATGTCTATGGACACCCCCCCCAAAATTGGAAGCCCGGGGCTCGGATGGAAGGGGGGCAGAATATGGTTTCTTGCACCGGGGCCCTGAAGTTTCTAGTTATGCCTCTGGCTTTAACATTAGGTGTACCGTATTTATAATACAAATTCTGTGCACATTTCACACTCACAGCCAACTTCTTCTATCCTGAAGCCCCGTACACACGGCCGAGGAACTCGACGTGCCAAACACATCGAGTTCCTCGGCCAGTTCAGCCCTGAAGCCGCCGAGGATCTCGGCGGGCCGAGTTCTCCCATAGAACAACGAGGAAATAGAGAACATGTTCTCTATTTCCTCGCCGAGGTCCTCGTCGGCTTCCTCGGCCGAAAGTGTACACACGGCCGGGTTTCTCTGCAGAATTCAGCCAGAAACTCAGTCGGAAGCTGAATTCTGCCGAGGAAACTGGTCGTGTGTACGGGGCCTGACAGGAGCTTCTGAGCTAATAGCACATAAAAAATTTGCGGTATTTTCCCCTGGGGTCATTTATTGTAGAATTTCTAAATGTTCTCAATTTTTATATATTTTTTTGGGGCTTGAACTACTCATGTTTACCAATAATATTTACAATGGGCCCAGTTGCTTAGCTTTGTTACAGTGTACCAATAAGATGCCAAGTGGGCTTTCCAAGATAATGTAATATAAGTGTCACACACGCAAAGTATAAAAAACAAATATATAAATTAGAAGTGAAAGAAAGCCAAACTCTAGGATGCTGCAGCTTAATGGTATCTTATACCCATTGTAACATGAGGGACCATTAGCTCTTGTGGCAGATGTGTTTGTCAGTGATTCAAGCCAATCAGGAACTATATTTAAGGGCATGGTAGCCCATTTTTTATTAAAAAGGCAAATAAAAGTTCGTAACATAAGTATTTCCCATGCAGGGGTTCTTCTTCAGCAAATACACACAACAAAAAATACTAGCCCACTTGGCTCTCTTTAGCAGCACCGCTGCTCTTTATCCTGTTCACACAGACCACCGGATTCCTCAATGTGGACGGCTTCCCTTTAGCTCTCACTGCTCCGCTCTGGCCTTAGTCCTCAGGCCGTTGCACTGCCACTTGCAGTTACGCGTTCTGGCTGTCTCCTGCGGCCCCTCTGACTTCTGAAGACCTCCTGTCTCTCTGGGTGTGGAGCAGTCTCCAACTGGGAGCCATGAGGTCTTCCCATACTCTCATTATAAGGGCTGTGCTCACCTGAGCACACACCCTGCTGGTAATCTACAAAGTCTGGACACAGGGTTGGAGATCCCGTCCCACCCAAGACACTATGGAATCTCCAAACTACAGAGCCCCATGCCGGAATACCAAAACCTGGAGAAGGCTGCGAAAGCAGTTTTCTCCAGTCCACATCTATGCTCTGCAGTCTTGCACCAAGCAAATGTGCACACCCTGTGTCCCCCAAACTATCAATATTACCGTGACAGCATCTACTGTCACACCATGTTCAAAACTCTTTTGATATTTGCTGCGCTTGCTTATAAATGTACACTGTGTAATATAACGCAAGTACAAATAAAGTGCTAGTGTGCTGGTTAAATTAAATATTCATGCAGAAACATATTCAGAAGTGCATATAATACATACAAAAAAAAACTAAAATATTTAAATGGTTAAAAATAGATGCAGTCCATAGACTCAGGAACAAGTATGCTCCCAGTGAAAGTAGTGAATGGAAGTTCATCAATAATAACCAAACTGAAAAAGTTCTGTGCTTGTGCAATATGCCACTGCAAATCAAATGTGTGTGCTCCCACCATGGTGCCCACTAGGGATGAGCCGAACACCCCCCCCCCTCCCTGTTCGGTTCGCACCAGAACCTTCGAACGGACCGACCCACTTGCACGAACATTTAGAACCCCATTGACGTCTATGGGACTCGAACGTTCGAATTCAAAAGTGCTCATTTTAAAGCCTACTATGCAAGTTATTGTCGCAAAATGTATTTGAGAACCCGGGTCTTGCCCCATGGAACATGTATCAATGAAAAAAACGTTTTAAAAACTGAAATTTTTTTCTGGAGCAGTGATTTTAATGATGCTTAAATAAAAAATATGAAAAATGTCTTTAAATATTGTACCTGCTGGGTGTCTATAGTATGCCTGTGAAAACGTCTTTGAGAACCCGGGTCTTGCCCCAGGGAACATGTATCCCACACACCACGTAGCTTTAGGTGCACACTGCAGAGGACACGGGCAGTACACACTACGTAGCTTTAGGTGCAATCTGCAGAGGACACGGGCAGTACACACCAAGTAGCTTTAGGTGCAAACTACAGAGGACAAAGACAGTACACACACTACGTATCTTTATGGTGCACACTGCAGAGGACACCACGTGAGAATACTGCAGCTAGCACAATCACCTGCCTGCCAGTAAATTAGGAAGAGATGATCTAGCTAAACTATACAGTGTATAAATATATATACAACACCTGGGATGCATATATATCTTCTACACACTGTAACTGACTAGTCTGCCTGCCTGCCTGCTCTATCTACCTACTAAAAATGACAAGAAATGCGGGAAAGGGTGACAAACCCTGGGATTTTAAAGGTGTTAATATTGGAAAATTCAATCCAAAACAATGAAATAAATATAAAAATAATAATTTATTCAGACATATAAATTGGTTTTTAAATAACACAGAATATCAAACAAGACATGGATGGTGTCATAGGTGATGTTAGCGACTAAAACAGTAGCAGAGGAACCTGTTGGAGGAGGCCCGACATGTTTCGCTCGATTGAGCTTTATCAAGGGCAGTGCAACAAGCTACAAGATAGAAAAAAGAGAGAAAAACAAAATAAGGCCCCGCGGACCCGATCGCCGCTCGAGTGCGGCGATCGGTCCCTGGAGCTGAAGAACGGGGAGAGCCGTGTGTAAACACGGCTTCCCCGTGCTTCACTGTGGCGGCGTATCGATCGCGTCATTCCCTTTATAGGGAAGACACGATCGATGACGTCACACCTACAACCACACCCCCCTACAGTTGTAAACACTAACACAGTGAACCCTAACTCCTACAGCACCCCCTGTGGTTAACTCCCAAACTGCAACTGTCATTTTCACAATAAAGAATGCAATTTAAATGCATTTTTTGCTGTGAAAATGACAATGGTCCCAAAAATGTGTCAAAATTGTCCGAAGTGTCCGCCATAATGTCGCAGTCACGAAAAAAATCGCTGATCGCCGCCATTAGTAGTAAAAAAAAAAAAAAAAAAATGCAATAAAACTATCCCCTATTTTGTAAACGCTACAAATTTTGCGCAAACCAACCGATAAACGATTATTGCGATTTTTTTTACCAAAAATAGGTAGAAGAATACGTATCGGCCTAAACTGAGGAAAAAAAAAATATTATATATGTTTTTGGGGGATATTTATTATAGCAAAAAGTAAAAAATATTGAATTTTTTTCAAAATTGTCGCTCTATTTTTGTTTATAGCGCAAAAAATAAAAACCGCCGAGGTGATCAAATACCACCAAAAGAAAGCTCTATTTGTGGGGAAAAATGGACGTCAATTTTGTTTGAGAGCCACGTCGCACGACCACGCAATTGTCTGTTAAAGCGACGCAGTCCCGAACTGTAAAAACACCTTTGGTCTTTAGCCAGCATATTGGTCCGGGGCTTAAGTGGTTAAAAACCAATTTATATGTCTGAATAAATTATTATTTTTATATTTATTTCATTGTTTTGGATTGAATTTTCCAATATTAACACCTTTAAAATCCCAGGGTTTGTCACCCTTTCCCGCATTTCTTGTTTTCTGTTTATATCGGGATGTGGTGTTCAGTGATTTGAGTATCTGTGCTTCATTTACATATTTACTAAAAATGACATTCTCTCTCTCTCTCTCTCTCTCTCTCTGTCTTCTCTCTTTTAACCACCGCAACACACTACACAAGGCCGACCTGCCGGCGGCCTTTTATAGTGTGGGGCGTGTACTAAACCCCCTGAGCGATAATTGGCCAAAGCCACCTTGGCTTTGGCCAATTATGGCTCTCCGTTTATTGCAAGCTGAGATTGGCCAAGCATGCGGGTCATAGTGCATGCTTGGCCAATCATCAGCCAGCAATGCACTGTGATGCCGCAGTGAATTATGGGCTGTAAAACGTAACTCGAATTTGGCGCGAATGGCCCAAAACGTTCGTAATTTGACGAACGATCAAACATACAATATGAAGCTCACCCCTACTGCCCACTCACCAGCAGGTGTGGATCCTCTGGGCTTATAGCAAAATATACATATTGGTCCACCCGGAGGGATGGAGTCCCTGTCATTGGATCCGAGGCATAGAAAAAATTCACGGAAAGAACATGCAATACCGTTTATTAAAAGAAACTTTTAAAAACAAAAATGCCACTCACATGGTTTAGTGCCATGCCCTGGCACTGGGAACGATCTGCCAACTGGTAAATCTGTTGTGCTGTGTCCACTAAGCCTGATTAAAGGAGAGGTCCGCCCAAAAAATAAATAACTTAAAAAACAGCAGCTACACATACTGCAGCTGCTGGCTTTTAAAAATAGGACACTTGCCTGTCCTGGAGTCCAGCGTTGTCGGCACCACAGCTGATGTTTCCATCCATTGTCGGGTGCTGCCGCTGCCATTGTGGGTAAGGGTACCCGGCAGTGTAGCCTTTCGGAACCCTACTGTGCATGCGCAAGACCTGCTCCTCTCTACTACTGGCCCGGCGACAGGGGGAGGAGGAGGTGGGAGCCCCAGCCGTGACATCAATACCCACGGCTGAGGCTCCCGAAAGGTGGCAATTGTGGCATCGGAGGGGGGGGAGAAATCAGTTGAGCGGCAGTTCAACTTTTGGGTGGAACTCCACTTTAAGTGTCCTGATTATTACTGCAGTCCCAACAGTGCCCACCATTGCTACCAACCAGTGCCCATCAGTGCTGCCAATCGGTGCTGCCTACTAGTTCCCATTAGTGTAGCCTCATCAGTGCACATAGGTGAAGGAGAAAAATGAACAGTGAAGGAGAAAAATTACCTATTCTCTGGGAAGCTCAGTGTGCTGCTGTTTCTCCTCCCCCAGCTCTTATGCAGCTGAGAACAGAGTAAATATGATCACTTTTATAAAAAGGGAAAAACAATTATTTATCATTTTTTTTATATCTATTCACAAATGGTTTGCCTTTCATTTTGATTTAAACTGAATGGGCTGTTTTACAAGGTGAGGGTTTACAATCACTTTAGGAATACAGTGGAACCTCGGATTACGAGAATAATCCGTTCCAGGAGATTTCTCGTAATCCAAAGTACTCGCATATCAAAGCAAGTTTCCCCATTGAATCAATGGAATTGAAAATAATTTGTTCCGCATTGACTTCAATGGCATGCATGTGGCCAGAGGTGGGTGTGCGGGAGAGCTTCGGAAAGGCCGGAGGACAGCTCGGCTGACCTCGGCAAACCTTGGAAAGGCTTGGGAATGGAGCATTCCCGCATGGCTCTGATTGGCGCCATTCGGTTTCAGCGCCCCCCAACATCAGGCCAAACGCGGTACTGCACACCGCTTTGGCTTAAAACCTGCTTGTTTCGCGAGACAACACTCGCAAACCTAGTTAGGATTTTTTTAAAATACAGTGCTTGTATTGCGAAACGCTCGTTTACCGTTTTTACTCGCAATCCGAGGTTCCACTATACATACTTACATATATATCTATATATAAACTTCTATTTTTAACCAGAGTTTAGTGTGACTTTAACTGCAATAGAAAAAAATCCTTTATCAGTTGAAATAGCTCTTATTCACAGTGGGCTAGATTCAGGTAGGGGCGCGCATAGTTACGGCGGCGCAGCGTATCGTATTTACGCTACGCCACCGCAACTTACAGGAGCAAGTGCAGTATTCACAAAGCACTTGCTCTGTAAGTTGCGGCGGCGTAGCGTAAATGGGGCCGGCGTAAGCGCGCGTAATTCAAATGTTTTGTACGAACAGCGCATGCGCCGTCCGTGTACATATCCCAGTGTGCATTGCTCCCAAGTACGCCGCAACGACGTATTGGTTTTGACGTGAACGTAAATTACGTCCAGCCCTATTCGCGAACGACTTGCGCAAACAACGTAAAAAATTAAAAAATCGAAGCTGGAACTTATGAGAGTGTGAAATGCGTTAGCCCTTTTTCCTGATTTTTTGCTGTGACATCCATGTTGTGACCAGTTTTTATTAAAAGGAACAAATTTAGGTTTTTGGGGTGCGGCTGTCCCGGTTCTTTCTTATACATTTTTGACGTCCATACTTAACATTGCATGCGCCTCATAGAAGCAGGAGCAACGTTACGCCGAAAAAGCCTTACGCAAACGACATAAAAAACTACCGCAGGGCGCAGGTACGTTTGTGAATCGGCGTATCTAGGTAATTTGCATACTCGACGGAAGCGCCACCTAGGGGCCAGCGTGAGAATGCACCCTAAGATACGACGGCGTAAGAGACTTACGCCAGTCGGATCTTAGGCTAATGTCGGCGTATCTTGCTTTCTGAATACAGAAAGAAGATACGCCGGCGCAGCTTTGAATTTACGCGGCGTATCTCATTGCTGAATCTAGCCCAGTATGTGGATGTTTACTGGGGGTTCAGCTTTACAGCTCTGATACAAATTCTATTGATGATAATAATCCATGGATTCTTCTGGGACCCTATATACAATGGTGTTCTGTATGTGATTGGTCTGGCAGGTCTAAACGATTCTACTAAATATAAATAATTGGATTGAGTTTCTGTAGATCGCTTGCATTGCACTTTCTTGCCATATCACTAGTCCGGAGGGTAAACGAGGCGCATATCTACAGGTGTGAAATCGCAGGCTGTGCTCATTTTGTTGCACATTAGTAAGGACACCTGGAAGATGCTTAAGTATTGAATATTCAAGCTGCTCCGTTAAGCTGCACGGCCTGCATGGATAGCTGCCATGTTGCCATGGATATGACTTTCACACAAGAAGGACACTAAGTCAAGCACTGGATTTGTTGTGGAGCCGAAAAAGAGGTGTATTAGGAAACACAATACTTTATGTCTTGGTCTGGTGATTCCAGAACTCCAGAGGAGACTAAAGATAGGGTACTGTACTGTTAAATTAGGCTAATCGAATAAATCGCTGAACTAGGCACTACTTTTATGGCTTGATTTCAGTTCTTGACAGACTGTTAAATTCCATCATCATCAGATGTCCGGATTTACAGAAATATTTCTGTTCTCCTAATGAGCGCTAAGCAGCACACCTGCAAGGAAGTATATCTCTGGATGATTTGGCTCAGACCCCGTTTAAAAATACCAAATCATATTCTAACAAGATAAATGACTGCCGAATGGGGATAAAACAATGTTAGTCTCCCTGTCTGTTTTATACATTATTGTAAGCATCTGGAATGTAGTACACGGAGGGATATTGTAGTCTATCTTTTCATTTAACACTTTCAGAGCCCATTTACGAGGTTGGGAAAATAACTGCTTTTCCTTTTGACAGTGGTCTTCCATTTTTTTTTCTCCGGTTTATGTAAGTTTGACATGGAAAGTGAATTGTAAAACGAAAGTAAACAAATTGTAAAGAATGGTGAAAACTTGCCAAAATTAAAAGATAATGTCTTAAAGAAAAGGTCATTCTTCGACTTCTTTCCATTAACAAATTATAGGTTGTGCCAGATTTACAGGGCTGTAAATAAGCAGCACAATATTTAGCAAAAAACTCGTACAAAATGGATTTTTACTACTTCTCTTACCTTTTGTCAAAAGATAGAAAAATTCGAAATTTAGTCAGTTTTATAAATACGCAAAATTCTCTGTGTTGATGTTATTTTGCTAAATTTTTGCCTTTTTTTAAATAAATAAGTCAGGGTTTTTTTCCGGAAAGGATGCAAATATGGGACAGTACAAAGTAGCTAATACTAGAACAAAACTGACACAATATATTTGATTGGATCTTATAATGGCCACGGTGTTTATTCAAAGGGTAACCCAAATTTTAACACATTCAAATTAACCAAAATCCGCTTTCAGTATATCATTAAATCTTAAACTTAACAAAATGATACAATACCAGATCACAATCACCATGACCCTCCAGACTTATACTGGAAGACAAACCCCCACTGAATAGCACTGTGACATTTAACATAAATTATAAGAGGGAGGGTGGGTGGGAACGCAGACCGGTCCTCTTCAGATGGCTGGACAGCTGCGGTAGAATCTGGCTTTTTATAAGCAGGCATAGGGCGCAAAGAAACAGTCCGCCAAATTCCTCCAATGGCGGTTTGTTGCTAAGGGAGATTCCTCCAATAGAACCTGCTGAGAGAAAGGGAGAGTGCAGCACAGGCAAAGAGCCCTTTGCCCTGTCCCATGCGGGTGCCTGGATAAAGCCGGGGACCGAACATTATGTGTTTTATAATCTTTATACATTTTAAATTTTACAAAAAACAATACAAATATACAATCATCTATCATAACCCATTACCCACCCATTCTCCTTTTTAATACATGTATAAATCTGGTCTTGTCTTGTTACATAACCGCTAATTGTTAACTAAAAGTCCCCTTGTAATTTATCACACCCGTAAAAATATAAATCCTGCACTCATGATTCCCTATATCCAGACATAATGACTACACATTGACAAACAAAACAAAAACACAACAAAAGAAAAGAAAAAAAAAAGATGAAAAGAAGAGGGGCGAGGGTGGAAGGGACAGGAAGGGGGAGTTCCCTGACATGAAACTCTACATATATGTTGATATTAGCATAGAGGCTCTAAATTCTACCCGTTGCTGCCATGTCCTTAAAGTTTGTTCTTTAAGGCCCGCTTCTGATTCTATCATCATCTCCAGAGTATGCATCTCGCTCATTTCGCATATCCATTCTCCATTTGAAAGCTTTCCGGATTTCTTCCTATTCCGGGCTACAATTGGCTGCAAATATTATAGGTACTGTTGTGTTGTAGATTTGTAGACAGCACACAGCCTTTTGAGTCTTGGGTGACAGGGTCAGTAAGTATGGCTCTGAGATTTCTGTTGAAATAACCAGGCCTATGATTTGTATAATTTAGGTAATAGTAGTTAATATCAGACAGGCCCAATACAGTCTAATATTATTTCAGTACTGCCTAGTCTGGCTATGCACTGACACTGGGTAGTTCTGACCTCTCTGGTACTACAAATGTGCCTTCTCTGATCTATTATAAGGTCAGCTGACGTCCTTGATATAACGGTAGTGCAAGTGGCATCCAAGGTCAGAGTATAGTACAGCAGTGGTTCTCAACCCTGTTCTCAAGTACCCCCAACAGGCCATGTTTTGTGAATTTCTCTTAGATAGAATAGCTGTCCAAAATATCAAGCCAGTGACTCTGATTTAAAGCACCTGTGCAAAATACCTGCAAACATGGCCTATTGGGTTACTTGAGGACAGGGTTGAGAACCACTGTAGTACAGTATATGCTGATTGCTAGGATACCCCTACTATTCTAGATTTTCACTGTTTAGTTCACCATTAGGAGAAAAGAGCAAAGAAGCCAGATTTTTAGCATTACTGAACAGGCTTCATACCGCTGCAAGGTCTGACCATATTATCTGTAGAGGACAGTTATTGAGAAGATCTGTCCGCTGCATATGTGTAAAGCTGAGATTGGGTAGAAGGAGCAATTGAGAAGACTGGATAGCCCGTATAAGGTGTTAAAATGTCTAAATCCTATTCTGGCTCTTTATACCCGCATAAGGCAGTAGCCACGGTTTTCCAAAATGGGCAGTTCATCTGACCAGACAATCAATGGGACCATGCATAATTACAGAATGCAGATGCCACGACCAATGCGTTTCGTCAGGAAATGAAATGGTGTCATAAAAAGGATATACTGAGGATCTTGAAGGTGAAGCTTCATCATAGTGGAAAATCATCTGTGGACTTGTAGTGTGTTTTGTAGGAGAGGAAATTCTGGTTTACCAATGCTCACTTGGTGTTATTTTCAGGACTTTATTTGCACAATTGCACTTTATTAATTTGTGATTATGATTAGTGAATTGCTTCACATGGTGACTTTTTTAATGTTGTTCTTATGTTATGATTTGTATTTTGTTTTATTGTACGTTATTGATTTTCACTGATGTAGCTCTACACATTTTGGATTTTATAGTTCTCATATTTTATATTTATATATACACATCAAATGCCCAAGACCACCAGAACAAAAAAAAAGGGGGTTGGAGCACATGGAGCATAATTTATTGCTCTTATTAAAGAATAATCCAATAATGCAGCAACGTCAGGCACCCCTGCAAAAATGTTACACAGCATTATTTATATTATTATAGATGATCCTACTAGACAAAGTATTGAATGTCTACAAACATGGTCCTTGTTGTGTCATTTAGGTATTGATTCTGTCTTTCAAAATTTCTTTTTGTTTTTGCTATGCCAATATAGTGCTTATAATTTTTTTGTCAATTTAATGCTTACTCTCTGTAGGAGCATACTTATAATTTTCATTCTGTCAATATGGTACTAATTTTGTCCTAGGAATATGGTTCACGGTCTTGCTTTGTCAATACGGTATTGTATCTGTCTACTGAAACATGGACATATTGATGTGTTCCTGTATGATGCTGACTTTGAGAAAATGGTTTGATTTTCATATCGTGAGCATGGAACTCGTTTCTGGGACATGGCTCTGATTCCTGTTTCCGGCAATAATTTACTAATTCTGTCCTCACTGATATGGCTCTAGTTCATGACTTGTGGATATGGTACTGATTCTGATACTGTATGGTATCACATTTGCTTATATCAAGTTGATCATTGTAGTACAGTGATCTTTTAGGCCACAAGTATAAAAGTATATATTGTAATTGGACTTGCTAGGAAAAATGACAGACAGGAGATTGGGTGGATAGGCCAGTTGGTCCATAATGGACAGGTGCTTTTTGCCAAGGAAAATGTTAGAACCCTACTTTTGGGAATGGCTGTATGCATAGTGACAATGCAAATATGCATTATTGTTAATGTATGTAGCTTTCGTTTTTTTTTTTTTCTAAAATGCCGCCTGTATGAGGGTTAAACTTTAAGTCTAGTAGGGTCCACTCATAAGTGAAATATCAACAAAATCTCCAAGGAAATTCTATACTTATGCCAAGTACAGCATACGGGTAAGCATCACATGATGTGAAACATGTCAGCCACCTTTTTCCTGTTGTTCACTTCATTTTGACTGCATTGCTTCGGTTGTTTTTTGGATTTTATTTGTATAATAAAGACATTGTTTTAAGGAGTGCGGCAGTCCAGGACCTTCTTCTATTTTACGCTACGTACACACGACCGTTTTTCACGACGAGAAAAATTGGAGCATGTTCTAAATTTTTAGTGGCCATTTTTCACGACGAGAAAAATGCTCTGGAGCCTACACACAGTCGTTTTTAATGACCAATTTAAAAAATAGCATTTTTCTCGTCATGAAAAATGGTTGTGTGTATGCGACATTAGGAATAAAATGGCGAATCCAATGTGAACTTACCCAAGTGAACCTGTGGCAGAGAGGAATTAAGATTTCAAAGGAAAAAATGCCTATGGTACCATTCATGTAAAAAATAAAAAATACAAATAAAAAAAAGATCTTGTGAACAAAGGTTTTTTAGAGTGGAGGCCACAATTTTATTAAGCCTACCGCTTGAGGCAACCACATGTGAGCTAATATTAACATAGTAGGAGGTCTGGATGTCCCTCTTGCTATTGGCCCACTGCCTATATTCCTGGTTTATACTGGACTAGTATCAGTCAAGGGAAGGAGGTCATGCATCTTACTTTAAAAAAATAAAAATAAAAAGGCCTGAAGTATGTGGATCAAATAAGGTAATTGGTGCATCTTTTTCATTACTTGTTTGATCTCAAACTAATTTCAGTTCCTTTAAAAGGATAGCTGGTTTGATTATGATATGTATCTTTGCTATAATTAAATATTAGAAGATGTTTGACATTTTTCTTTCTCTTTTATCCTGTTTTTACATGTGATTGTTTTGTGAAATAATCTTAATATTTACAGTAGATAACTTGTTAGAGTGTAATATTTAGTCTTTCTTCTAGCCTCTTACGTCATTTCTGCTTCCTTTGTTTTGGAAAAAATGTACATTATTTAAATCAGAAGAAGCACATTGTTTGACTCTTACCACTGGAAGTTTCCATGTAAAAAAAGGAGGTAGGCTACAATGGAATATGAGACTAACTTAGTGATATTTCACACAATTGTGACATTTCTTCTCCAAAATCTGTGCTTTTGTTACATGATGTCAATACACGAAAATGAATAATAGAAGTATAATAGAAAGGGGATGCTAATAACCATGGGAGAAGGCAGTTTGTCTATTGTGCATTTGCACCCAAATTCTGCATATTTGGTTTGGCGGGCAGTTATACAATTAATTCATGCACTGATAACATATAAAAATAAAGTTTACAGAGTATGTAAAATCATATCATACTTTAGTATTTGGTGTTTCTTACAAATTATTGCCTGTACACAGCAGTATATAAATAAATCCTTATACCCCTTCTCCAGACTGTTGAATCATTGTCATTACCAGTCTATTAGGTATCAAGACTTCAAAAGCGGTTAGTAGATTGGTTTTATTTTATATATGGATAGTTAGGAAATTTGTAAGAAAGTTCTAAGGATTTGATCGTATTTAAAAACGGCAAATACATTCCAAACCTAGCTATATCTGGTTGTATTTTTGTCTTGTTAATACAGTATATTTTATTTATTAGAGCCGGTTCACACTGCGGTGGCACGACTTTGGGGACGACTCTGCAAGTCGTCCTGAAGACGACTTCAGAGGCAATTAGCAGAATGACTTCTGTATAGAAGTCAATGCAAATCCCCCCGAGCCGCCCCCGAAGTCGTACAAGAACCTTTTTCTAAGTCGGAGCGACTTGCGTCGCTCCTATTAGAACGGTTCTATTGCATAGAACGGGACGCCCCAGTGTGAACCGGCTCTTACAGGTAATTATACAGTTGACAATTTACGCAATACTTTACATATACATTCACATCAGTCTCTGACCTCAAGAAGTTTTCAGTATAAGGTCCATTCCCTCACATACATACATTCACATACTAGGTCCAATTTTTAGACAGTCATTTAGTTAACCTTCAAGCATGTTTATGGAGAGTGGGGGGGAAACTTGAGCACCCCCATGCTTGCATAAGGAGAACATGCAAACTCCATGCAGGCAGTGTTGTGGTTGGGATCCACACCAATTACCCTAGTGCTGTAAGGCAAAAGTGCTGAGCACGAAGCCACTGTGCCATTTAATAGAATTGTGTTGCTATACATCAAATATTGCTATGACTGTGATTCATTTAGGTTTTTTAAGTAGTGAAGGTTATTTACTTTTCTTTAAAGGCATAAACCTTCCTACCAGCACCTTATGTTTTTTTCACTTGCATCACATGTGCATTGATCATGTAGTTTCATGGTGTTATCTGTTGGCCATATTAGAGTACCGATTAGGACAGTGCCATTTCTGGCAAATGCTGCAGATTTGACATGCAATTTGACATAACAAATTATATGTCCAAAGTCAATGCACCAGTGTGAACCAGGGCTAAAACCTAGAAGCTGATTGGTTACTATGCACAGCTGCATCAGAAATCTTTGTGCACCAGTTTTAATAAATCTCCCTCATTGACAGCAGGGAAGGCGCAAAGCATAGGCTATGTTTGAAAAGAGAAGCAGCAGGCACCCAATCAATGAATGGGTCAGACTGAAGTATCAGTTTTGTGATCACGCACACCCACTGTCAATGAACACAGCATTACTAGGTTTGATGAGGATAACTTCTGCCAAAAGCCGATGCCAGCAATCTGTAAGATTGACCCATCAGGTTTGCAGTCACCCTCCTGGCTGTTAATCGACAAGGCTGGGTGGGCCGTGTGGCCACCAAACTGATTACAGGAGATACAGGCACACAGTGCATTGGTACATCATCCTGTGACTCCAAGCAGAGAACCCAGGAATGCAAGCTGACCACTTCAGCATATATCTGCTTTTGTACTTGGCGCGGTTACGTTGCAACAGACATCAAGGGGGAATTTCGGCATCGCTGGGTACTTAATGGTAACAGACAAAATTTAGGTAATATTTACGAAGCAGTATATGGCTAACCAAACATGTACCATTTTGTATTGAATTGTATCGTACATGTACTTGTCTCCCTTTTATAATCTAAAGCATTGTGCAGACTGTTGGCACTATAGAAATCCTGTATAATAATAATGTATATGGATGCTTATTTTTTGGAGGGTAATGTACACTGTAAGCAGGGCAGGACTTAGGGTGGTGGGGGCCCCTGGGCTTGAGTCACTATCAGGCCATACCTTCTATACATTACTTTAAATAGAACAAAATGATACGTACACAAGCTATGTAATAGAGCTACACAATTCTGGATAAACTGAGAATAAAAATAGAGATCACGATTCTGAAGTAAACCCTGGCCAATTTTTGCGGTTTTTCAATTATTAAGTTATAACAGCTCATCGCAATGCAATACATATATATATATATATATATATATATATATATATATATATATATATATATATATATATATATATATATATATATATATCTCCCCCAAAAACGAGGCCTTCAAATACCTTTTTTAGGATGGTTTCGTTCTCGTTCTCTGCATTCCGGCAAGCTTTAAATGCCAGTTCAGAGGGGCTAATGTGCGCAAGCGTGGTGATGTCATGCAAATGATCAGCTGCCTGTGTTATGGACTATTTTTTAAGACAATGTTGTGTCCGAGGGTTTACTTTACAACCACTTTAAATGACTGGCATATTATTGAAAAAATAATACAGAGAAGCCTGTTTCAATTTTTTTTCAATTCAGGCATCCAATCTCGTACCCCAATTATTTTGTTTCCATGCCCTCACTTAACCACTTAACAACCGCCCTATAGACGAAATACGTCTACAAGGCGGTTGCTTAACTCTAGGAGGGCGTCAATGTACGTCCTCCTAGAATCGCGCTCCCGCGCGCCCTGTGGGGCGCGCACACGGGAGTCTCTGTGACCGCCAGGTCCTCCGGACCCGGCTGATCACGGATCACGGTAAATCGCCACTGATAGCGGCGGTTTACCACGTGATCGCTCCGTCCAATGACGGAGCGATCACTAGTAAACAAACCGGCGTCATGTGATGACGCCGGTTCCTCCCTCTCCTCTCTGTACCGAACGGTACAGTGTGAGAGAGGAGAGGGGAGAGAGCGGAAGCAGCAGCAGCTGCTGCTGCTGCTGCGGGCTGGATCTGTGACACATGCAGTCACAGATCCAGCCATCCCTCCCTGTGCAATACTCTGCAATGCCCCCATACTCTGCAATGCCCCCATACTCTGCAATGCCCCCATACTATGCAATACCCCCATACTATGCAATACCCCCATACTCTGCAATGCCCCCACACTCTGCAATGCCCCCATACTCTGCAATACCCCAAAATACTCTGCAATGCCCCCATACTCTGCAATACCCCGCAATACTCCGCAATGCCCCGCAATACTCCGCAATGCCCCGCAATACTCCGCAATGCCCCGCAATACTCCACAATACCCCACAATACTCCGCAATACTCCGCAATACCCCGCAATACTCCGCAATACCCCGCAATACTCCGCAATACCCCGCAATACCCCGCAATACCCCACAATACCCCGCAATACCCCACAATACTCCGCAATACCCCACAATACTCCGCAATACCCCACAATACTCCGCAATACCCCACAATACCCTGCATCGTCGTCTATGGGGATTTTTAAGTAGCAAAGTTTGGCGCCATTCCACGAGCGTGTGCAATTTTGAAGGGTGACATGTTGGGTATCTATTTACTCGGCGTAACTTCATCTTTCACATTTATGCAAAAGAATGAAGAAAAAATACTAAATTTGCCAAATTTTATAACAGAAACAAAGAAAAATTATAATTTTTTACAGAATTTTCAGTCTTTTTTCTCTTATAGCGCAAAAAATAAAAAACCCAACGGTGATTAAATACCACCAAAAGAAAGCTCTATTTGTGTGAAAAAAAGGACGAAAATTTCATTTGGGTACAGTGTTGTATGACTGAGTAATTGTCATTCAAATTGTGAGAGCACCGAAAGCTGAAAATTGGTCTGGTTATTAAGGGGGTTTACGTGCCCAGTGGTCAAGTGGTTAAAACGCCCTGATATGTATATCATTTGGTAAAAGCCATAAAATCTACAATATTTTTGGATTATGTAAGGAAACTGACCAAGACCACTCTGGTAACCATTGACCTGCAATAACTAGAAATTATTACAGACATCTAATTGATGGTAGACAGAAAAATTTATAAAAATCTTTAAATCAATTTTTAGATACCTGACTATATATTATGGGCTAGATTCTGGTACATCCACGTATCTTTGCAGCGGCGTAACGTATCCGATTTACGTTACGCCTCCGCAACTTAAACGGGCAAGTGCTGTATTCTCAAAGCACTTGCTCCGTAAGTTGCGGCGGCGTAGCGTAAATCGGCCGGTGTAAGCCCGCCTAATTCAAATTTGGAACAGGGGGGGCGTGTTTTATGTAAATGTTGTGTGACCCGACGTGATTGAAGTTTTTCACGAACGGCGCATGCGCCGTCCGTGGAAATCTCCCAGTGTGCATTGCTCCTAATACGCCGTAAGGACGTATTGGTTTTGACGTGAACGTAAATTACTTCCAGCCCCATTCACGGACGAGTTACGCAAACAACGTAAAATTTTCCAATTTCGTCGCAGGAACGATGGCCATACTTAACATTGGTACGCCGCACTTACGCCACCATATAGCAGGGGTAACTATACGCTGGGAAAAGCCTAACGTAAACGGCGTAAATGTACTGCGTCGGCCGGACGTATGTTCGAGAATTTGTGTATCTAGCTAATTTGCATACTCGACATGGAATTCGACAGGCCACCTAGCGGCCAGCGTAAATATGCATTTACGATACGACGGTGTAACACAGTTACGCCTGTCGGATCTAAGGGAAATCTATGCGTAACTGATTCTAAGAATCGGGCGCATAGATACGACGGCACAACTCAGAGATACGACGGCGTATCTGGAGATATGCAGTCGTATCTCGGTTGTGAATCTGGCCCTATATGTGCAAGTGGTTAAAGGAACATCAAAATGGACTTTTTTTAAATTTTGGGGAAATAAATATTTATTTATTTTTGTGCACTAACAAAAAAAAGCTTTGATTAAAGGAAAATATATCATTGTAGTGTGTGATTTTGCTAGCAATGAATAGATAAATATTTCTCCAGTGGAAATTAGTGATCCATTTTATGAAAATCTGTTTTTGTTTTTCCTAAAAGATTTTCAACTGGCTCTTTTTTTTTTTTTTTTTGTATAATGCTAGACTGATCTTGCAGGTACTCAGTGCACTATCCATTACTTAGGAACACAAAACCCTTTTACTGACAGTTCATGTTTATTATATTCTTTACACTAGATTGGACAGCCAAGATGAAATCAGGAAGTACCGTATGTTGCACCTGACATTTGTTAATGATGACAGCAGGGTTTTTCCTTTTTTCTTTTTTTTAGGCTTCTGACACTTTTTAGCAATATGGGTTTTCTATGGCTGTATTCAGACATTTAACTAAGGTAAACTTATCTTACTTTTCTTGTAAACTTGAATAAGCCACAACTCCCAACCACATATATTATTCAGTGTGTTTTAGTGAAAGCAGTGTGGTTTATTGCAAAGTTTGAACTTCAAGTGCATCTAAACCCCAAAGCAAAAATTTAATATATTACAGTTTACAAATTATTAAATATCGTGGCTGCATTTTATGTTTTTATTTTTTTTTCTTCTATTTTAATCTGGTGATCCAGCCACTAAAACACTTCCTGTTTTAGGGTAACTCCTCTATCTATGAAGGAGCAACAGAGACCCCTTTGAGCTTGGTACACACTACACGTTTTTTTTCCTCCGTTCAACCCAGCAGGGTTAAATAAAAAAAAAAAAACGGATGGCTCAGGAGGAGCCACTGGACTATCTATGCAATGTTAGTACAGCAATCTCCCCTGCTGTGCTATTGTGTTCTGGCAGGGGGGCTGTCCACAATTTTTTTTTATGCTCAGGCTATGTGCAACAGTGCTGATATCACTGCCACTTTTACAAGGTAATATCCAAGAAGGCAAAGGCATTTTTTCACAAAAGTGAACCAAAAAATATGGAGTCTTTTATTTTTGTCCCCTCCTCCTGAAAATGATAGCTGTTTAACGATAATGCTGACTTGGAATAAATATGTAGATCAGTATGTAGCGCACACTCCCACAGGAGTCCGCAGTTTAAGGTCCCTAGGGTCTTTTCCCATAGGGTTACCCGCAGCCAGGCACATAGTCAGTCACTCCTGTGGCTCAATTAACAATTTAGGGTTATGCTTAGTGGAGTACGGTAACTGTAGGATACTCCATTAACACTAGAAGCAACGTGAGGACCCTAATCTTCCACCTATTATTGTGAGCAGAGTCCTATTATTGTGAACTGAGTTGTTTCAAAACACCAGGCACAATGTCTCTCTCTCTTTCTCTTTTTCTCTCTCTCTTTTTCTCTCTCTCTCGTTCTTTCTCTCTCTCGTTCTTTCTCTCTCTCGTTCTTTCTCTCTCTCGTTCTTTCTCTCTCTCGTTCTTTCTCTCTCTCGTTCTTTCTGTCTCTCGTTCTTTCTGTCTCTTGTTCTTTCTGTCTCTTGTTCTTTCTGTCTCTTGTTCTTTCTGTTTCTTGTTCTTTCTGTCTCTTGTTCTTTCTGTCTCTTGTTCTTTCTGTCTCTCGTTCTTTCTCTCTCTCTCGTTCTTTCTCTCTCTCTTGTTCTTTCTCTCTCTTGTTCTTTCTCTCTCTCTCTCTCTCGTTCTTTCTCTCGTTCTCTTTCTCTCCTTCTCTTTCTCTCCTTCTCTTTCTCTCCTTCTCTTTCTCTCTCTTTTTTTTTTTTTTTATAGCAATGTTAACTAGCACTATGAGAGATGAGAGCAGCACACAGTCTCATGGATCTTTCTCTCCAGTCTGTACTCACTAATGTCTTTGGAAAGTTGGATGCCTCTTTCCGATAACTTCCAGGTACCTCTTTACAGTTATACCAGACCAGATCCCCAGATGAAAGTCCCTCAGTCAGCTCCAGCAATTTCTGGCAACATAGGCCCCAGCCAGGACCTCAATGAGCAAGAGACACATGGTAGGCATTCCTGGGAGGGCAGCAGCCCTCCAGTCCGGGATCTCCTCCTCTGGGGAAAAAAACCCTCTGCTCCAGGTCTCAGACTATTTATGCTTCTTCCCAGCCACCATCTGGGCCCCTTTTCTCAGGGATTAGCCAGGGCTGCTTAAATATTTAGTTGCTGATTTGACTCTCCCAGCCCACTATCTTCCAGAACCTTTCTAGACAGATAATGGGAAGCAGTCAATCCTGCAGCCAGTGAAACACATAACAAATCAAAGCAATCACATGCAGCTTAACTGATTACGGTGAGCCAGTAACTAAATTTACCTAACCTAGC
This sequence comes from Rana temporaria, assembly GCF_905171775.1. Lineage (NCBI taxonomy): Eukaryota > Metazoa > Chordata > Amphibia > Anura > Ranidae > Rana > Rana temporaria. The sequence goes on along the minus strand of NC_053493.1, from coordinate 236,551,362 downwards.
GCCTATCTAGGAGGGGGCTACAAGTAGTTCTACTTTCAATGGTGGCATACATTGAGGACCTTCCCCAAAGAACCGTGTTTTCAGGCAGTTCTTTGAGCTGCAAACTGCCCCAATTGTAAACTGTTGGTTTGCAGGGCTTGTTGGCGTTTCATTCGCTGTGTTGCCTGCCCCTCAGTTGGAGTGCTTTTAGACATCCCTCTTGTTTCAGAATTAGTCATGAGTTCCTAATGAACAGGATTTTGTACATGCTGTAATATCCTTTTCTTGGAGTTCATTAGCAGACACAGGTCCCACCCCTCTGTGTTCATAATGCACTACTACTACTGCTTTTCTACAAAACTGGTGCTTAATGAGAGTGGGAAGGGTTCAATTTGAATAACAGCTTTGTTTGCTAGTGTTCAGTCTAATGTAGGCAGCATATAACCCTCTTGTTTTAGAATTAACCATGAGTCCTCTAATGAACTCTACGGAAAGAATTTTACATTGGGTACAAAGATCCAGTTTTTTTCCCCCTATAAAATGCATACATACCTATTTAACCCCTTGTTAACCCTTATTTAACCTAATGAGCCCAAATTAACTACTCAGTCTTTACCCTTATAAATTATTTTTCTACTGATTTATTTCTACTGTTTTATATTTACTTTTTTTTTTTTCATTTTTATTACTTTTCTTTGCACATTTTTTAGCGACACTGAAAAAAAAAAAGAAAAGTTTTTTTTTTTTTCATTTGCCAATAACTATGCCATGCTTTGTACCAGAAAATTATTTTAATGTAATTTTAAACATCACATACAGTGATGAAAATAAGTATTTGAACACCCTGCTATTTTGCAAGTTCTCCCACTTGGAAATCATGGAGGGGTCTGAAATTGTTATCGTAGGTGCATGTCCACTGTGAGAGACATAATAAAAAAAAAAAAAATCCAGAAATCACAATGTATGATTTTTTTAAACTATTTATTTGTATGATACAGCTGCAAATAAGTATTTGAACACCTGAGAAAATCAATGTTAATATTTGGTACAGTAGCCTTTGTTTGCAATTACAGAGGTCAAAAGTTTCTTGTAGTTTTTCACCAGGTTTGCACACACTGGAGGAGGGATTTTGGCCCACTCCTCCACAAAGATCTTCTCTAGATCAGTCAGGTTTCTGGGCTGTCGCTGAGAAACACGGAGTTTGAGCTCCCTCCAAAGATTCTCTATTGGGTTTAGGTCTGGAGACTGGCTAGGCCACGCCAGAACCTTGATATGCTTCTTACAGAGCCACTCCTTGGTTATCCTGGCTGTGTGCTTCGGGTCATTGTCATGTTGGAAGACCCAGCCTCGACCCATCTTCAAAGCTCTAACTGAGGGAAGGAGGTTGTTGCCCAAAATCTCGCAATACATGGCCCCGGTCATCCTCTCCTTAATACAGTGCAATCGCCCTGTCCCATGTGCAGAAAAACACCCCCAAAGCATGATGCTACCACCCCCATGCTTCACAGTAGGGTTGGTGTTCTTGGTATGGTACTCATCATTCTTCTTCCTCCAAACACGGTTAGTGGAATTATGACCAAAAAGTTCTATTTTGGTCTCATCTGACCACATGACTTTCTCCCATGACTCCTCTGGATCATCCAAATGGTCATTGGCAAACTTAAGACGGGACTTGACATGTGCTGGTTTAAGCAGGGGAACCTTTCCTTGCCATGCATGATTTCAAACCATGACGTCTTAGTGTATTACCAACAGTAACCTTGGAAACGGTGGTCCTAGCTCTTTTCAGGTCATTGACCAGCTCCTCCTGTGTAGTCCTGGGCTGATTTCTCACCTTTCTTAGGATCATTGAGACCCCACGAGGTGAGATTTTGCATGGAGCCCCAGTCCGAGGGAGATTGACAGTCATGTTTAGCTTCTTCCATTTTCTAATGATTGCTCCAACAGTGGACCTTTTTTCACCAAGCTGCTTGGCAATTTCCCCGTAGCCCTTTCCAGCCTTGTGGAGGTGTACAATTTTGTCTCTAGTGTCTTTGGACAGCTCTTTGGTCTTGGCCATGTTAGTAGTTGGATTCTTACTGATTGTATGGGGTGGACAGGTGTCTTTATGCAAAGAGAAAATGGACTAGGGGCTAGTCATGGACTTTGTGGGAATTATATGTTGGTAAACATATAATGTAGTGTCTTTATAATATAGTGTCTTTATGCAGCTAATGACCTCAAACAGGTGCATCTAATTTAGGATAATAAATGGAGTGGAGGTGGACATTTTAAAGGCAGACTAACAGGTCTTTGAGGGTCAGAATTCTAGCTGATAGACAGGTGTTCAAATACTTATTTGCAGCTGTATCATACAAATAAATAGTTAAAAAATAATAAATTGTGATTTCTGGATTTTTTTTTTTGGATTATGTCTCTCACAGTGGACATGCACCTACGATGACAATTTAAGACCCCTCCATGATTTCCAAGTGGGAGAACTTGCAAAATAGCAGGGTGTTCAAATACTTATTTTCCTCACTGTATAAGTAAATAAAAAACATGCAGGTCTTGAGATTACATATAAAATAATTATTTTTGCAAGACTGTATTGCCTATAAGAAATCCTCTGTTTAATCAACAACTGCCATAATGCTGCACATGTGATCAATTACGACATCAGTCATTGGATGGTTTGACAGTTTGGTTGAGGGCACAACCAATGGGAGTGTTACATTTCCGGCACGTGCCGTAAATGAAACTGTTTTATGGATGCGTTTATTTCCACTTTAAGCGATGACAAAGTTATCACTGAATAAAATGACCCATGTTCGAAATGTAAAATTTGCTCAAGTCCATAAGGAGTAAAAAAGCACTAACGTTAAAATGGTTACAAGTGGTTCATGAAGGCAGACTGCAGACTTCTTTTAAATGTATATTAATGAAAGAACCAGACAAAGCAAAAATAAATCAAGGAATATATATAAAAAAATATATAATAATAATAAGTTTGGATTAAATTATATTTTGTAATAAATATATCCTACAAATTATTGAATGCTGTGCATGTTCCTACCCTTACAGGATATATGGAAATTATCTTTCTAGATGGAAAGCTGATATGCAAGTTCATTGTGGCTACACACTCATGCAAAAGACCAACAACAAAACCTTTTCCTAATGGTTTCTTACTGTACAGTATTTTACATCATTAAAGCAGTTGTAAAGGCATATTTTTAAATAAAATAAACTATATTATACTTACCTGCTCTCTGAAATCATATTGCACAGAGCTGCCCTATTCCACCTCTTCTGGGATCCCCCACTTGAGCTGTCCGCTCCTCCTCTTCTGTGTGTGTATGTGCCTCCATTGCAAGCTGTGTACTATTGGGGCACACGTGCGGGTGTGCTCCTTAAGCTGGGCTGTGTGTGTGTCTATGGACACAAACAGCGTGGCTTGCCCCGCTCCCTCCTTGCATGGTTTCACTGACCGCAACAGCAAATGCAGATACAGTTTATTGTATTTAAATACTTATTCTTCTATTTAGTCCTTGCTTATATTGTAAAGAATATGGCAGCTATTTTATGTTCCTTTTTAATATTAGCTGAAATTGTGGTATCACTGCCCAATGTTTTGCATTTGTCCCGATTAACATTATCATTCATATACTTGTACATTTCAGAAGGTCTTCGCAACACTGACCAAGGGCCAGCTTAGTTCAATCATGAGTAATGTACTGGCGTACTTTGGCATAATTTCAAGATGAATTTATAGTGTTACAAATTGTAAACAAAGCAACTTTGTGTGGTTAAGGTGCGTAATTGTAAAGCAAAGGTTGGCTCCTTTACCACATAGTTACTAACTTTGGTGTTGAATAGTAGTAGTTTTTTGATCAAGAAGATTTAAAAAATAACATGATCAATGTTTTTGCTTATTAAAAATATTGAAAGTGTTTCTTTAATTGAGTCATTATATATATATATATATATATATATATATATATATATATATATATATATATATATATATATATATATATATATATATATATATATATATATATATATTTATGTGTGTGTGTGTATATACACTCACCGGCCGTTTTATTAGGTACACCTTGATAGTACCGGGTTGGACTCCCTATCGCCTTCAGAACTGACTTAAGACCCCTTTCACCCTGGGGTGGTTTGCAGTCGCTATTGCACTAAAAATAGCGCCTGCAAGCCGACCTGAAACAGCGGCTGCTGTTTCTCCAGTGTGAAAGCCAGAGGGCTTTCACACTGGAGCGGTCTTATTGACCCCATATCTCACTGTAAAGAGGACCTGTCATGCTATATTCCTATTACAAGGGATGTTTACATTCCTTATAATAGGAGATAAAAAAAAATGTTTTAAAGCGCCCCTGTCCCTATGTGCTCGCATGCAGAAGCGAACGCATACGTAATTTCCGCCGACAAATGAAAACGGTGTTCAAGCTACACCTGAGGTATCGATGCGAACGTTAGAGCGAGAGCAATAATTTTGGCCCTAGACCTCCTCCGTAACTAAAAACATGTAACCAATAAAAATAATTAAAGTGTTGCCTATGGGAATTTTTAAGTAGCGAAGTTTGGCGCCATTCCACAATTGTGTGCAATTTTGAAGGGCGACATGTTGGGTATCTATTTACTCGGCGTAACTTCATCTTTCATAGTATGCAAAAACATTGGGCTAACTTTACTGTTTTGTTTTTTTTAAGCACAAAACAGTTTTTTTTTTAAAAACACGCGTTCAAAAAATTTCTGCGAAAATACTGTGCGAGATAAAAAGTTGTAATGGGCGCCATTGTATTCTCTAGAGTCTTTGCTAAAAAAAGCATATATTATGTTTTGGGGTTCTATGTAATTTTTTAGCAAATAAATGATGATTTTTACATGTAGGAGAGAAATGTCAGGATTGGCCTGGGTGCTCCAGAACGCCTGAAGGTGCTCCCTGCATGTTGGGCCTCTGTATGTGGCCACGCTGTGCAAAAGTCTCACACATGTGGTATCGCCATACTCAGGAGTAATGGAAGAATGTGTTTTGGGGTGTAATTTGTGGCATGCATATGCTGTGTGTGAGAAATAACCTGCTAATATGACAGAAACAAGATATTTTTTAATTTTTTTACAGAATTTTCAGTCTTTTTTTTTAATAGCGCAAAAAATAAAAAAAACAGAGGTGATCAAATCCCTCCAAAAGAAAGCTCTATTTGTGTGAAAAAAAAGAATAAAAATTTCATATGACTGAGTAATTGTCATTTAAATTGTGAGAGCACCGAAAGCTGAAAATGTATCTGGTTAGGAAGGGGGTTAAGGTGCCCAGTGGTCAAGTGGTTAAATTAGAATTGCTTCTCTAAAACCTTTTTTCTTCTTCTTTTTTAGTCATGTGAGGGTTATGTAGACACATACTCACACTGCAGAGAGCATACATCAGCTGAGTAATATAAGCCCCTCCCACAGATCTTTCCCAACAGATGCCACAGAACAGGGAAAGATCATGTGACCACACAACAGCTTTACAGGAGTAGTTGGAAGATTTAAAAATGTAAAAAACAAAATACAGTGCCATGATGTATATGATTTATGTGAATGAATTATATCAATTACCACTTCTCTGTTTAGTATTACTCTATCTCAATGTTTCAATCTTCAACCGACGTACATTAAAGTTACAGTGTTCAAAACAACTGTACTTGTAAATGGCAGGCAAGTGCCATACTCCTCATGTTGTTTTATGTCTTCTCAAGTACCGATTGTTCATTCATCCCGGGCATATTTCATACAGAGGTCCTATGCTTTGACACTGACTCAAAGCTAAACATTACGCAGGGGAGCTAGGAGTTGCAAATTGCGATTGATAATCAATGTTTATTTATATGATGACCATGGTTCACTTCTGTGTCGGCTAAGTAGCATTTACTTTTAACACTTTAAGGCTATTTTCACATTGGAGCACCTGGCTGTTGGCTCTAAAGCCCTCTCATTTTTGCAGCGCTTTTCGGCCGCTAGTGGGGCACTTTTAGCCCCAAAGAAGGGGTTAAAAGCACCCGCTTTTTAGGCGCTTTGGAAACACTGCTCATTCATTTCAATGGGCAGGGCATTTTGGGAGCGCTGTATACAGCTTGCGGTGAAAAGTTACACTGAAATGAATAGGAGGCGGTTTTCAAGCATTATTTAAAGGCTGTTTCTAGCGCTAAAATGCCTGAATACCGTCTCATTGTAGACCGGGTCTGAAAAATGGTTTAAAACCTAAAGTTACAATTATTATTATTTTTTTAAAGCAGCACAAGGGACAGTATATTTACATTCAATGAGAAGTGTCCCTAGTGCTCAAGACTGCTCGCTGAGTTGCTCTTCCATTGCTGCAGGGGTTAATAGTCATTGGATATTTCATAGGCACTCATCAAGAGTGCCGACTATTCCCGCCTTTCCACCCCCCCCCCAAACCTATTCATAGAAACTGTTCTCTACCTTCCCTGAATAAAAATCTAGCTATGAATTAGAGCTGCACGATTCTGACTAAAATGAGAATCACAATTTTTTTGCTTAGAATAAAGATCACAAATGATAATGATCACGTAATATCATCTTTCACATTATACAAAAAATTGGGATAACTTTACTGTTTATTTTTTTATTGAAGTGTATTTTTCCCCCGAAAAATTGCGTTTGAAAGACCGCTGCACAAATACAGTGTAACATAAAATATTGCAATGACCGCCATTTTATTCTTTAGGGTCTCTGCTAAAATATATAATTTTCTAGTCTTAGTTTTTAAGTAGTTAAACTGACCTCATTTACAGACCGAAGTTCATTCCTTTGATCTAAAAGAACCTATAGATACTTTGTTTATAGTTATCTCTCAGCTCAATGTTGTGAAACTGTTAACTGTGAGCTGAGAACTCTCTGCACTGAATCAAGATCACTTTTTTTTAACAGTTAATCGTGCAGCTCTACTATGAAGGGCGGGTGGATGAATGAAAGGTCAGCCTCCTCCACCTATAGACCTCTTTGATGGAATCTGTATTACAGTTTCAATGAATGGACGAAGGTGGTGGAAACAGCAGGCATAGTCTGCGCGCTTGATGAGAGTGAATGACCGGTCCAACAAATTTATTAAACCCCACAGCACTGGAAGATTACCACTAGGGATTCGCTGAGGACTGAAGCTTTTAACTAAGAGAGCAGCCACCAGCACAAGGGATACATCTCAGTAAATGTAAGTACCTTCCCTTAGGCTGATTGAAAAAATAACTAGCCAATTTTGTTTCCAAAAGAAAATTGTTCCAAAATTGATCCATTCCCCCATCAACACAGTCAGTGTTGATCAGGAATCTCTCCCACAGAGCCATTTTGTTCTCCCGGGGGCCGGAGCCATCTGTGTCAGGAGAACACAGTAATTACTGCTAGCGGCTAAAGTAGTCAATAGCAATAATCGCATGTAAAAATCCAACAGGCTGTTTGTACCCAAGATGATTGATCTATTAACTTGGGTACATTCAGCCGGCCCATACATTGTGTATGGCTAGCTTAAAGCAGAGTTTCGACGAAAAAAATTATTTATAAGTCAGCAGCTACAAATACTGCAGCTGTGGACTATTAATATTAGGAAACTTACCTGTCCTGGGATCCCGCGATGTCCTCACCCAAAGTCGATCTGTCCCTCGGCTCCCGGGTGGAGGCGCTGCCATCTTCGGTAATGGAATCAGAATGCCTTGCGGCTTCACTTCCCGGTTCCCTACTGCGCATGCGATGCATGATCTCACTGGTTTGCTGGGACCTGTGTGTCTCCCAGAACACAGCGGGGGGGGGGGGGGGGGGTGAGGGGCCGGACATGGCATAAATAGCCGCGGATACTGCAGCGATCTATGCCCAGAAGTGGGAGTATTAGACCGGTATATGCTCCCCCCTATAAAGGTGCCAAATGTGACACCGAATGGGGGAGGAATCCGAAAAGCGGAAGTTCCTTTTTTGGGTGGAACTCGGCTTTAAGGCTTTAAAAAAACTAGCAAAAAGGAACCTGTTTTTTTTAATATCTTTTTATTAATTTTATGAGTGTTTACACAATACAAATCACACAATAAAATCATCTACTTTTTTAAACATTTTCCAATTTAACTGAGACAGGGACATATTTTACATCTTTAGGGATCAATATCCCTCTATTTCACGTTTCATTCCTCCCTTCTTCAGTTATCAGGATCCCTTTAATAAGAATTTTGTCTATATATCATTCACACTCCATCTCATCCATTTATTCACATTCAAAAATAAAAATAAAATTCCCTTTCTTTTCCTTTCCCTTTGCAAAAAGGAACCTGGAATAATTATATTTATTGTTTAATTTAAAGATGAACTCTGGTAATGTGGACATCAGCAGCAGCTTTGTGGTCCTGCTATACATGACTTCATTATGTACCTAAAGGTCAAAGCTGGGTGCACACGGTATAAAGCTGTCCTTCCCACAGAATCAATCTAAGGAACGGCTTTTGTCGAAAGGATATACTGGAAAACCAGCATCCAATGGCTGGGAGCGCTGATTAGTGTGTTCTGGCAGGGGGGACACAAACGCACAATGGGGGAGATCGCTGCGCTAACATTGCTGGGCTGAATGAAAAAAACTGAATGTGTGTACCAGGCTTTACTCATATGATTTACAAGTTGGGTGGAGTAATCCTCTCCAGAAAATAATTCTTGTTTTTTTTTTTTTATATATATATTTTTTTATTTTAGGTATATTTTATATTTTTTAGTACTTGTCTAGCAGCATTTCATTAATTTAAGAAAATGTATTTAAAATATGAAGTTGTATTTTTCCCTTCCCCCAATTATTGCGGATTCCTTCTTATATGACCTCAATCATCCCTTTGTCTCTTACCACTGACCACAGTGATGTTATGCGTGTTTTTTTTATTTATTTTTATGTTGCTGGTAAATTGGATCACCCTCTGATTAGGTCACCAACAGGCACAAGACTGGAAAATGCAAGTGACATGTAAAAATGTTTCTTGCTTAAAGATGCATGTAACAGTCATAATAGTTCTTGCCTACCTACAGGGGAGAGGAGGTGGTTATAGGTTACAACACCCTCTAAAAGATGTGCATTTAAATCCGTGACGGACCCAGAAAGAAATATTTAATAATATGTAAGGGATAGCCGGATATGTTTAAAGGGCAAGGCTTCTCATAGTTTCTAGATGTCTGTATATTTTACGTTCTTACAGGTCAATTGCACACATTTTGTTACTTACTTTTAGTAGGTCCAAAGCTCTTTTTTGGCCCTATATCTCCTGTGGGTTACATGAGTGACCTTACATTTTGGATCTCTGCATAGACAGGATTTCTCCCTTCTTTTTTCTTTTTTAAATGAAAAATTAATAAACATTTGATGCTAATGATATCTTTAATGTATCATAGATGTTGGCTTAATAGCCCCTGAAGAAACGCGTCGGGGGTACCCTATATGGCACCCCTTTTGGTGAACTATATATGGATATTGTGACATTGTGTTATGTGAATACCATTTGTATTGTATACCAGAGCTCTCATTGTCGTTTTCATGTAAATGTATCCATTTTCCCTTATATCTTACATTTTATTATGTAAAATGTTTATACTTTTTGAATACAATTAATTATACCTTTTACCCATGTGTAAATATTTACAATGGTTTCTGCTGCACATAAGCCCTTGGGAGTAAATTTCCTTTTCTTATACATGAGTACACGTAATTCTGCACTCCTGTGACCCGTATATAGACCGACAGTTGGGTAAAGTCCACTATTGAATGACATTAATCAGCTGGTCCAGACTCTGGAGAGATCCCAACTTTCATGTCTGAATCCACCCAGATGCCTGGGTCAACCTCTCAGCTGATAGCCTGAACCAACTGCTCCTGCTCCCTGCACAGCCCTGCGCTCCAGTAAGCAATGTTGGTGCAGAGCTGGTGACTGACTCACTGGAGACCAAGAACTAAGCGGTCAGCGATCTATGATCACTCCGTTTTTCGGTCTAGAGGTGGTGGGGGACAGATGCAGTATCTGATCTATTCTACATCCACCTGAGTATGTATGCTTTGTTTAAATACCCTACTTCTCGCGGGGCATAAGAACATTTTTATATGTTTGTGTTCCCAATGAGATTGCCCTCACTTCTCGTTGACTTGTTGCTTGGACAAGTGGGGAACACCACTTTAACAAGCCTGTTCACAAGAAGTCATTTATTAGATCGGCTTATCACGAACAGAAATAAGTATAGATGGATCGAAATGTGTCCAGTTCCTGCTAAAGGGCAAAATTTCCATCCATCTATGGCCAGCTTAGCTTTCCCAGGGACAACCTGGGCAAGGGACAATGGTATGTTGGTGGGACAGAAAGTAAATGGAAAGTTGTGGGCTTCAATGGTTGTATCTTGAAGCATCTGATGGAAGATAAAGAATGTTAAAGTACAACTGTACTTTCTCAAAAAAATCCCCTAGTGCCATTTCCCCAGCCTCCTAAGCTGATTTAGCCTAGAGCCCCCCAATCCCCCCCCCCCACCCTGGTACCTCTTCAAAGGGCAGTGTTGGCCTTCTGCTGTGTTTACATACTTGATACAGAAATGTTCTCTGGCTCTAAGCGTGTCTACCTAATAACTCCCCCCCCCCCCCCGGAATATGGCTTAATTTCATGTCTGCAGGGAGTTATTGCATAGGCCCAACCAACACTAAAGAGTTTCCATATCCACAATATAATCACGGCAAGAGGCCACCACAACCACCAAGAAGTAAGTATGCGACAGAGCAGAGGGTGTAGTTGGAGGTTAGATTAGATAAGTGGGTTAAGGACAGGGGTCAAGTCCTAGGGAAAAAAGTGTGGGAACTCCCACCCAAGATCCACTCACCCACCGGAAAAAAAAAAAAAGTATACGCTCATATGCATAATTACTAAACCGCATGTTTTTTTTCGATCCACTGTACCTTAGTAATCCTTTATGTCTGCCGCGAGTTATCGCGATAACTCGCGGCAGACCTCCGCAATGTCTCCTGGGAAAAATGACAAAAGCTCCCAGGAGACATTGCAGCATCGAGGAAGTGACGGAATACCCGCACACTACCCGATGAATCCATATACAGGAATCGGCCAGTAACATAAAGGATTACTAAGGTTCGCCTGCCCCTGACAGTGACTTGAGCTGGGCACCACCGCTTAGTGAAGGATTGGATCGGGCGGCTCGGCTGCTCGAGGCTGCTCTAGTCCTGCAAAGGGAACTGCGTTCCTGCTGTGAAAAAAGTGCAGGAACTCCGTTCCCACGTGTTCCCGCAGGACTTCAGCCCTGGTTAGGGAGAAGGGGAAATACAAAGTTTAGTTGTACTTTAAATCTTTACTACCTAACCAGTTGGCATAATATTACATTTTATACAATTTTATATCTGCATGTTCTCCTCTGTCATTATGAAATAAGGTTTCTCTAGTTGTTGCTGACTGCATCCATTCCCATAAGAGCCATTTGTTTTAGTGGTTGAGGTGATGCAATGAAGCATCAACATGTAGCAGTGATACATTCCAGGCAAAAATACAGAGAAGTCAGTATCATGTTAGTGATGGTGGCATATGTCTCATTCAGGTCAAGTACCCAAATAAGCAGATGATGCAGCTGTGAATCATGCTAGCAAATCAATATGACACTGTTCCAGCTTCCAAGCAAGCTTTTTCTTTTATTTGAGTATGTTAAAGGTGCTTTAGTCTTGCTTTCATCATTTCATATAAAGTAAACCTATACATTTTACACTTGATTCCTTTAGTAGAAAATGCTTTGCCTCTTGAATTTATCACGACAAGACTTTCCAATAGACTGGCTTTGCAGGTCAAACGTAGTAAACGTATGTTGTGGCTGTTAGAGCTACTGTATGTAAAATACAAATTTCATTTAAGGCAATGTTGTTCAAGGGCCATATTAAATAATTAAGTGTTGCCTTAACCACTTAAGCCCCGGACCTTTAGGCAGCTAAATGCCCAGGCCAGGTTTTGCGATTCGGTACTGCGTCGCTTTAACAGACAATTGCACAGTCGTGTGACGTGGCTCCCAAACAAAATTGGCGTCCTTTTTTTCCCACAAATAGAGCTTTCTTTTGGTGGTATTTGATCACCTCTGCGGTTTTTTATTTTTTTTGCTATAAACAAAAATAGAGCGACAATTTTGAAAAAAATGCAATATTTTTAACTTTTTGCTATAACAAATATCCCCCAAAAACATATATAAAAAAAATGTTTTCCTCAGTTTAGGCCGATACGTATTCTTCTACCTATTTTTGGTAAAAAAAATCGCAATAAGCGTTTATCGATTGGGTTGCGCAAAATTTATAGCGTTTACAAAATAGGGGATAGTTTTATTGCATTTTTATAAAAAAAATTTTTTTTACTACTATTGGCGCCGATCAGCGATTTTTTTCGTGACTGCGACATTATGGCGGACACTTCGGACAATTTTGACACATTTTTGGGACCATTGTCATTTTCACAGCAAAAAATGCATTTAAATTGCATTGTTTATTGTGAAAATGACAGTTGCAGTTTGAGAGTTAACCACAGGGGGCGCTGTAGGAGTTAGGGTTCACCTAGTGTGTGTTTTCATCTGTAGGGGGGTGTGGCTGTAGGACTGACGTCATTGATCGAGTCTCCCTTATAAAAAGGATCACTCGATCTATACGCCGCCGCAGTGAAGCACGGGGAAGCCGTGTTTACATACGGCTCTCCCCGTTCTTCAGCTCCGGGGAGCGATCGCGACGGAGCGGCTATAAACGAATAGCCACGCCGTCATCCCGGATCGCTCCCCGAGGGAATCCGCCCGCCGCACGAAGCGGAGGGGGTCCCGATCGGACCCCCCACCCGCTAGAAGGCAAGGACGTATATATACGTCCTTCTGCCTGTACGTGCCATTCTGTGGATGTAAATAGTCGTGCGGTGGGCGTTAAGGCAGGGGTTGACAAATTTGCTTGGAATCTAGGAGCCAGCTAAAAAAGTTAGGAGCCAGAAAACGCGCCCCGTCGCGACGAGCTTGCGCGCAGAAGCGAACACATACATGAGCAGTGACCGCATATGTAAACGGTGTTCAAACCACACATGTAAGGTATCGCTTGGTAGAGCGAGAGCAATAATTCTAGCCCTAGACCTCCTCTAACTCAAAACATGCAACCTGTAGAGTTTTTTAAACGTCGCCTATGGAGATTTTAAAGGGTAAAAGTTTGACGCCATTCCACGAGCGGACGTAATTTTGAAGCGTGACATGTTGGGTATCAATTTACTCGACGTAACATTATCTTTCATAATATAAAAAAAAATGGGGATAATTTTACTGTTGTCTTATTTTTTAAAAAGTGTCATTTTTTCCCCAAAAAAGTGCGCTTGCAAGACCGCTGCGCAAATACGGCATGACAGAAAGTATTGCAATGATCGCCATTTTATTCTCTAGGGCAGTGATGGTGAACCTTGGCACCCCAGATGTTTTGGAACTACATTTCCCATGATGCTCATGCACGCTGCAGTGTAGTGGAGCATCATGGGAAATGTAGTTCCAAAACATCTGGGGTGCCAAGGTTCGCCATCACTGCTCTAGGGTGTTAGGATAAAAAATATATATAATGTTTGGGGGTTCTAGTTAGAGGGAAGGAGATGGCAGTGAAAATAGTGAAAAATTACATTAGAATTGCTGTTTAACTCGTAATGCTTAACTTGTAATACCAACGGCCACCACCAGATGGCGCCAGCTTACACATCTAGTGGTAATAACTTGTAATACCAACGGCTCATCACCAGATGGTGCCAGCTCACCAAAAAAAAAAAACTTTTTTTTTTTTTTTTTTTGCCCCCCCTTCCAAGCCAAGTCGCCAGGACCCTATTTCTAGTCGCCATGGCGACCTGGCGCCCGGGATTTGTCAACCCCTGCGTTAAGGGGTTAAAATATAGAGACATGGAAATGTGGGATCTATGAAAAGTATATATTTGTTTTTCTCCAGTAAATGTATTCTTTGTTTGAATGTTTTGCAAGATTTATGTTTTAACCACTTCCTTACCGGGCCTATTCTGGCACTCCTCTCCTACATGCAAAAATCATAATTTTTTTGCTAGAAAATTACTCAGAACCCCCAAACACTATATATGTTTTTTTTAGCAGACACCCTTGGGAATAAAATGGCGGTCATTGCAACTTTATATCTCACACAGTATTTGCGCAATAATTTTTCAAACGCATTTTTTTTAAATTAATTTCATGAATTAAAAAATATTAAAACATTAAAGTTAGTTCTTTTTTTTTTGCATAATGTGAAAGATGAAGTTACACCGAGTAAATAGAATGTAAATATCCCTTGTAATATAAATAAGCATGACAGGTCCGCTTTACAGTGATATATGGGGTCAATAGCACATCTCGCCACTAGGCTGGGAAGCCTGAAATAAAAAATAAAAAAAACGATCCTGGCTTCCCAGCCAAGGTGGCTCCGTCATAACATCGCAACTGGCCTCCGAACGATCATAGAGACTCAGGGACCATCTGGTCCCCCGAAAATCTCTATGGTAGGCAGCCGGGGCCGGCAGATGGCACAGGTGAGTCGGTAGAAGCACCGGAGGCCTGTAAGAACGATCAAGCAGTGGAACAGCCGCTATGATCATTCTTATGGGGCACAGAATCGCCGGCTCTAAAAGACGATATCTGAATGATGCCTGTAGCTGCAGCTAGCATTCAGATATCCCGGTTTAAAGTCAAAGACGTCCATCTGGTACGAAGTGGTTATGGCAGGAACTCCACTCTCTCAATCAACATTGACTATTGCTAATCCTTATGTTGCTATCGTTGGCAAATAGTATTTAGAGAAACTGCAGTCTGCTCACAAAGTTAAAGCAACAAGGGCAGAAGATTTAATAGATGCAAAGTTGAAAAAAATACTGAAGGTCCTCTTGAATATTTTAAATGTTTTTGTTTTTACATGTCTTCAGTTACTTTGTGGTTTTCAGGCATAGGCAAACTGTCATACTTTCCAGGTGTCTTCAGGATGGGAGGAGGAGTTTCCTCAGCTAACCACACACTCCTGCATACTTGCCTGAGCTAAGGGCAGATGGATTTCAGGAAGTAAATGCTACATTAATCATCTGCCCTTACTCCATATGGCAACAGTCAGACATGCTAGGACGTGTTTTTCAAAGTGATTTCTCAGCAAATTAAAGCAGAGTTTCACCCAAAAGTGGAACTTCCGCTTAAACCACTCCTTGCCTTTGGCATGTAATTTTTTTTGGGGGGCTTCAGTAGGTGTGGGACTTCCTGTCCCACTTCCCCCTTCCACCCAGGGATCGCTTAGGCGATATGTCATATCGCCTACGGCGACCCCTCTCTGTAGGCAATCGCCTGGGACACGTCACGGGTCCCAGGAAATCGTCTGACCACTCACAGAGTGCAGTGCCGCTCGTGCATGCGCAGTGAGTGCCCGGCCGTGAAGCTGAAAGCTGTCATGGCCGTGTGCCCACACTAGGAATGAAGACGCCGTCTGGAGAGGGGGGGAGGAGAGTAGCGGATCTCCGGGCGGCGCGGCGCTGTACTGTGGAGCAGGTGAGTGTCTGTTTATTAAAAGCCAGCAGCTACACTTTTTGTAGCTGCTGACTTTTAATTAAGATAAAAAAAACCTGGAACTCCCCTTTAAAGCAGAGACATAGATAGATGGGGGAGTTTGTTTTAAATATAAAAAATTTGGTTTGTGGTGCTTAGATAGGAGGATAGTTCCACTTTACCATTCTCTCCAGTTAAAGCAGAGGTCCAAACAAAATGGAACCTTTCGCTGTCCGTATTACTCCCCCCTCCGGTGTCACATTTGGCACCTTTCAGGGGGAGGGGGGTGCAGATACCTGTCTGAGACAGGTATTTGCACCCACTTCCGGGCATAGACCCCTGCATTATCTGTGGGAGTATACGCCACGTTTGCGCCCCCCCCCGCTATCTCGCTGTGTCGCGCATGTGCAGTAGGGAACCAGGAAGTGAAGCCGCAAGTCTTCACTTTGAGATTACCTTATCGAAAATGGCAGCAGAAGCACCCGAGAGCCGACCGATAGCTCGTCTTCAGGTGCCGACATTGCGAGCGCGCTGGACAGGTAAGTTTTCTTATTTTAAAAGTCATCAGCTGCAGTATTTGTAGCTGCTGACTTTAAAAAATAAAATAAAAAATTAGGCGGACCTCTGCTTTAAGACTGAAAATGTTAATATTGAGATCAATACAGAGGGAGCACAATGCACCTGCTGATTTTATTGCATTTTTTATCCATAAATTTGACGATAAAGCCCCCTTCTGCTTCTCAAAGGAACCCTGGTATTAAAAGCGTTGGTACTGAAAGGTGTCTTGCAACCTTCAACCAAATTCAATCAGGCCTGGGCAGTCTGAACTTGATTGGTGATGAAAGAAGCAACGGGCAGGAAAGATAGGGCTTGTTTACATGGGCACAGTTCTTGTCGCCGCTCTGAAAAGAGATCCAAAAAGCTTTTCAGTGGTAGAGCAACATCTGCTAGGTATTCAGGAGATGATATGGCCAAGAGTTTCACTTGAATGTGTCATGTTTGGCAACGGTACTGCTTACCAAATGCAACAGGGGGTATATTTTTTTGCCACGGTTGAGGCACGTGTAGAGCCCTGAGCGGCTCCATGTTCTCTTTCAGGCAGTTGATCGGGAATGGGGGGGGGGGGATGTAAATCCTTGGCTTTATCACCCTTCCCCTATGCCACCTATGTGAACGAGGCCTTAAGACCAAATACACACTATTAGATTTTTTGCAGATTTTTGTCTTCAGATTTACCAAAACCATGTAGTGCAAGGGCCTGCCTGATTGCATACAAATTAAAAATCGGGTGAACATTTTCGTCCAAAGAATTTTCATACGAGTGTACACAACTTTTGCCAGCCGATTCCGAAATTTCGTGCAAAAATTCCCAAAGGGACAAACTCCAGTTTTTCTTGTATGGGAACAGAACGAACGATTTTCATAATGTGTACCGTTTTCGTACAAGAAAAATCTGAAAAGAAAGACTGCGCATGATTAGAAACAATAAACGACAAAAAAAGCTTTTGTCGTACGAGAATATTTATAAGGTTTTTTAGACAAATTTTCTTTCATCAGTTCCAATTTGCTGTGAAACATCGAGAAAAATCTAACAAATGTTCACCCGATTTTCTTATAGTGTGTACCCCACTTTAGGCAGCACAGGTTTCAGCCAGGACCCTGCATGCTGAGCCTCTATGGAGCTGTGCACATAATTTGCAACAGGACTCTCATTATAAGTGATTTTTTTTTTTAAACTTCAGTAGAGTTGTTGCGTTTTCTGCAGAGTGGTGACATTTTTCACATATTGTCAGTAAGTGTTTCTTATACACTTAAAGGGCAGTGTTTGACCCTAATATAGGTTTTTCACAAGTCGCATTGAATAAATGACATACACACAACATCATGACAGAGTCAACAGAGCAGGAAATCGGCCCTGCTGGCTCCTAACTGCATCGTCCACAATTACTTATAATAGCAGTATACTAAAACTGGATGAATGACAGTACATATGAGGTAAAGTGTAGGAGGAAGGAAGACATTAAAATATCACATTTACAGTGAGACTGCACAAAATATTGTGAGGCATGGAGAATATCTTTGGTGATATCAGAATTTATTATGATAATAGCATGCTAGGTGTGACATTGATGCAATTTATGTACCTAACTCGTTTGGTTTACTCTGTTTATTGATGCTATTTTTTTGTTGTTGTAAGGAATTACAAAAAATTTAAGCTAATGTTCATTTTGCTGAGAATAAAGTAACATTCAATTTAAAGGGGTTGTAATGAAGGTTTGTTTTTTATTTTCTAAATAGGTTCCTTTAACCCCTTCCATACAGGGCATTTTCACCCCCTTCCTGCCCAGACCAATTTTTAGTTTTCAGCGCTGTTGCAATTTGAATGACAATTGCGTGGTCATGCAACACTGTACCCAAACGAAATCTTTATCTATTTTCCCCCCCACAAATAGAGCTTTCGTTTAGTGGTATTTGATCATCTCTGCGGTTTTTATTTTTTGCGCTATAAACAAAAGAAGAGCGAAATTTAAAAAAAAAACACAATTTTTTTACTTTTATATTTAATAAATATAATTTTTTTTTTTTAAAAAACATTTTTTTCACAGTTTAGGCCAATACGTATTCTTCTACATATTTTTGGTAAAAAAAAAATTGAAATAATCGTATATTGATTGGTTTGCGCAAAAGTTCTAGCGTCTACAAAATAGGTGATAGATTTATGGCATTTTTATTTTATTAATTTTTTTACTAGCAATGGCGGCGATCTGCGATTTATTTTTTATTTTTATTGTGACCGTGACATTGCGGCGAACACATCGGACACTTAAGACACGTTTTTGGGACTATTCACATTTATACAGTGATTAGTGCTATAAATATGCACTGATTACTGTGTAAATGTGACTGGCAGGGAAGGGGTTAACCACTAGGGGGCGCTGAAGGGGTTAAAATGTTCCCTATAATGTGTTCTAACTGTAGGGGGGGAGGGGACTCACAAGGGGAGGAGACAGATGTGTGTTCCTCTGTACTGGGAACATAGCATTGGTCTCCTCACCGCTGACAGGAGGTGGATCTGTGTGTTTACACACACAGATCCACACTCCTGCCGTGATCTCCGGCAATCGCGCCCTAGAACGCCGGGAATACAGGACGTCATATGACGTCCACCCGGATCGAGGAAGGGTTCCTGCCGACGTCATTTGACAATGCGTCGGTAGGGTAGGGGTTAAGCTAGTGCATTGTTGGTTCACTTACCTTTTCCTCCGATTTCCCTTCTAAATGTTTTTTTTCTTTGAATTTCTCACTTCCTGTTTCTCCTCAGTAAACTTCACACCATCATCTGTGTGGTGTTTAGTCAGCCAGAACAGCTTATTGAGAAGGAACAGGTAGTGAGAAATTCAGGCAAAGAAACAAAACATTTAGCGGGGAAACGGAAGGAAAAGGTAAGTGAACCAACAATGCACTAGCTTTAGAAAATACAAAACAAACCTTTACAACCCCTTTAAATTGAATGTTACTTTGTTCTCAGTAGTGGGTTTGACCACTCGATATACTACATGCACTGCTCAATAGCAACCAAGGGATGATTGGGGATCTTTGGGCTTGGGGACATATACAAGTAAGTGGCCCATTTATGACAGGTACAGATTCACATCTTCCAGGCCCAACTTCTTTTGTAAGTCCTGACATTCAGTCACATTATTGCAAAGAAAACCAGAGCTGGGGTACTTCTCTCTGACCGTGGGGAGCAGGTAGCTATAGAATGCTTGCAATTGGTCACTGACTGCGCATCCCACTCTAAGGCCTCGTACACACGACCGAGAAACGCGACGGGCGAAACACATCGTTTTGCTCGTCGAGTTCCTTGTTGGGCTGTCGAGGATCTCGGCGAGCCAAATTTCCCCATTCCCGTCGAGGAAAAAGAAGACATGCTCTCTTTTTGGCTCGCCGAGATCATCGACAGTTTCCTCGTCGAAAAGTGTACACACGACCGGTTTCCTCGGCAAAAAAAAATCCCAGCAAGTTTCTTGCTAGTTTTTGCCATGAAACTCGGTCGTGTGTACGAGGCCTAATTGATGTCTGAATGGTGAAGTTTACTCAGGCCTACCAGGCCAACATATCTCATTATGACTGGCTTCCTGATGGCAAACATTAACATGTTAAAAAAGAAGTATGAGATGTTACAAAAAATAGAAATCTATACTCGCATGACTGCTGATTGCTCAGTTCTTGGGCTTCACTGAACCGAGAGCAGTGACTGTCAGACCAGTCATTGGCTTTATACTTTGCCCCTACAACGCTCACTAGAGAGCTGGACTGTGGAGGGGGTAAGAGTGACTGGCTCAGGCTCTCAGTAGTGAGCCAAGAGGCTAAGCCAACTGCCAGTCAGGTATCTATGGTATCAGGATCCTGGACTGGCACTTTGATGTCAGCCGACAGTGGACTTTAGCTTGCTGTCAGCTGAATCTGGGTCACAGGGGTGCAGAACAAAGTGTACTCCTCTGACCCAGAAGAGAAGTATGGCCAAAAGAGCTTTGGGCATACCTCTCCTTTTTTAAAGGTAGCTCTTGTATTAAACACATTGAAAAATTAAAACAGACAGGATACATAAGCAACTTACCTTGGGTTAAACATGTATGTTTAACCACTTGCCGCCCGCCAATGACAGATTGACGGCAGCAAAGTGGTTGTAGAATCCTGACTGGACGTCATATGACGTCCTCAGGATTCTGAGCCGCTGCGCGCCCCCGGGGGCACGCATCGCGGCGATCGTTGTTGCAGGGTGTCAGTCTGACACCCCGCAACACCGATCTTGGTAAAGAGTCTCTCACGGAGACTCTTTACCACGTGATCAGCCGTGTCCAACCACGGCTGATCACGATATAAACAGGAAGAGCTGTTGATGGCTCTTCCTCACTCGCGTCTGACAGACGCGAGTAGAGGAGAGGCGATCGGCGGCTCTCCTGACAGGGGGGGTTCGCGCTGATTGTTTATCAGCGCAGCCCCCCTCGGATCGCCACACTGGACCACCAGGGAAGCCCAAGGGCAAAAAAAAAAGGGGCAAAAAAAAAAAATGTGGGCAAAAAAAAAAAAAGCATTAAAAAAAAAAAGATGCCAATCAGTGGGCACTGATTGGCACACATGGGTAAATCAGTGCCACCCCACAGTGTCCATCAGTGCCACCCCACAGTGTCCATCAGTGCCCATCCATGCCCAGTGCCCACCTATCAGTGCCCATCTGTGCCATCCATAAGTATCCATCTGTGCCGCCCATGAGTGCCCATCTGTGCCGCCCATGAGTGCCCATCTGTGCCGCCCATGAGTGCCCATCTGTGCCGCCCATGAGTGCCCATCAGTGCCGCCCATGAGTGCCCATCAGTGCCGCCTATGTGTGCCCATCAGTGCCGCCTATGTGTGCCCATCAGTGCCGCATACCAGTGCCGCCAATCGGTGCCACCTCATCTGTACCCGTCAGTACTACCTCATCGATGTCCATCAGTGCCATCTCATCGGTGCCCATCAGTGCCGCCATATCAGTGCCCGTAATTGAAAGAGAAAACTTACTTATTTACAAAAAAATTAACAGAAAAAAATAAAAACGTAATTTTTTTTCAAAATTTTCAGTCTTTTTTTAGTTGTTGCGCAAAAAAAAAAAATCGCAGAGGTGATCAAATACCACCAAAAGAAAGCTCTATTTGTGGGGGAAAAAGGACGCCAATTTTGTTTGGGTACAGTGTAGCATGACCGCGCAATTGCCATTCAAAGTGCAAAAGTGCTGAAAGCAAAAATTGGCTTGGGCGGGAAGGTGCGTAAGTGCCCTGTATGGAAGTGGTTAACAAATGTTCAGGTTAGCTAGTATAACGTGTGACAAAGGTGCTATCCAAAAGTGTATGATGCAGCCATATAATCTTGCTTATTTTATCTTTAAAAAATGTATACACGTTCTAGCGGTAGAAAAATGTGGAGAATATAGACATTTATTATTTTATGAAGTCAAATAAACACAATTCTACACTTTTCCTTAGTTATGACTATAGATGTGTTCCAGATATGCAGCAATATAGACGGACAGTATTCTATGTTAAAGCAAATTTTTCATTTGTTTTTTGGATCCTTGTTATCCATCCTTTGGTGGTGCTTTTTACTAGGATTATATTTCTGCACCCATTAGGAACCTCCCTTCTTGTCCTTTATTAGATCATGATCTCTGCATCAGTTTCCAAACAATAAAACAATGAAATTGTGTGTTATTTTTGACATGGGCTAAAAGTGGAGAACCAGGAAGGAAACTTAATTATCACAAAATAAAATTACCAGCGCACATCCTTTAAAATCTTAGTTCCTACTCTAGTGTATGACGCCCTCCTAGTCAAAACATTTTATGTGATGCCCCCTACAGAAGATTTACAGTATATACAGTATATTAAAACAATTGTAGGAAGTCATTTTTATGACGTGTGAAAGATTGCCTGCTGATTTGACATTTTACATTTTTTTTCCAGTGGTACAAATCTTCTCTAGCCTCAAGGGGCGCCAACAAAAATTAAAATTAAAATTTGATAGATGGATAATTGTTACACTAGTATTTTTTAATACTGGACAGGAAACCATAATTGTTTGAAAATATTGCACAACACCATATCACCTTTAAATCTGATCTGTTGCTAACCTAAATAAGTTATTTTATATTTCTGATGTCGACTTATGTTGTAAAATGTAATTATTATTTGTGAATTCTAAGATTGTATCTAAAATCATTTGCAATTTCTCATATTAACAGGCCATGTAGGGCAGCAGAGAAATTTCTGTGACCACTGTGAGCAATGGCTCCCACTGGCAGCCACTGGCATACCCTTATTTCATCCGCAGCAATGTTACATTTACAGGGGTTGTTACTTACTGGGCAGAGGGTGACTTGTGTGTGTTCTTGAATCGCCTCCCCAGACCAGTCCCTCTATTACTTCCATGTATCCAGAGTGCTTGGCATGAACCAGTTCTTAAAGAGAAATTTAAACCAGTAAAGGGTAATAAAGTAACATGGTAATAACCTTTTCATAAAAAAAAAAAAAATTGCTAGCCTAGCTGCCTTATATGACAGTACAGTTTTAAAGCAAAAGCATAGCCAAAGCTTTTTTGCCTGTACTTCTCATATGGATCACAGTAGTGCACTCCTGTGACCAATTTTTAGCTCGCTGTCAGCTGACGTCACAGAGCTGTTCCAGGCTCTGAAAAGATCCTGACCATATTGCTTGGGTCCACCTAGATGCCTGAACCAGCAGCTAGTTCAGCTTCTCGGAGAGCTGCTGAGAGCATGAGCCAGACGCTCCCACCCCTTGCACTGCCCATCGGTCCAGTGAGTGCTGGAGAGGCAGAGCAGAGAGCCAGTGAATGACAGTCACCATCTCTCTGCAGCCTTAAGACCGAGAGCTGAGCGATCAACGGTGCTTGATTGCTCAGTTCTACGATCAGTGGTGCTTGATTGCTCAGTTCTTAGTTTGAAGGCAGCAGAGGATGTATGCTACATCAGAATGATGCTGCATATATATATATATATACTTCTCTTTTGAGGTCCCATAGAAATCAGTCATTTTGTTAGTTTTGGATAAATCAGGGAAGAGTTAGGCCTCGTACACACGATAGGTTAACCAGAGGACAACGGTCTGATGGACCGCTTTCATCGGTCCAAACCGATCCTTTGTGGGCCCCATAGGTTATTTAACCATAGGTTAAAAAAAAAGCCAACTTGCTTTAAATTTAACCTATGGATTCCTAACCGATGGGAAAAAAACGATCGTTAGTAGGCACGTCCATCGGTTAAAAATCCATGCATGCTCAGAATCAAGTCGACGCATGCTTGGAAGCATTGAACTTCGTTTTTTTCAGCACGTCGTTGTGTTTTACGTCACGGCGTTCTGACACGATCGTTTTTTTAACCGATGGTGTGTAGGCACATCAGACCATCAGTCAGCTTCATCGGTTAGCCTCAATCGGGTTTTATTTGCCATCTGTTAAGCCTTTTACACAAACCTGGTCGTGTGTAGGGGGGAAAAATTACCGAGCAGCTTCTCGGTTTTCCCATTGGCGGGATACCCATAGGTGTGTATAAGGCTTTAGGATGCCTATTCGGAAGATATTACATCACTTCTTCAATCACTGGGTAAAGTGAGGATAAATCATCTCTGTGGATTCACTCGGGAGTGGGATGAGCCATCAGCCCCGTGTAAGCTCTAAGTGCAAGGATTCAAGGCTTTTACAGCACTGTTTATCTTCAATGAAAAAATGGGGAAATGAAGGAAAGGTTAGTATGTGCTCCCAAGAAGGAGTTCATTACAACAATCCCGTTGCTTTGCCCTACAGGGGCAATAATGATTTCCCTTTTTTTTTGTAGATATTTGTAAAAATTCCTGTAAACGGTGACCATCTCTTCTGGTGCTAATTCGTATTCTCATGGTTTATGGAGCTGACCTGTACACTGTCTAATTAATCGCAAGTCATCCCATACACTGCCCAACTGTTTCCAATTCTGAACAACTCTGTTACACATCAAATAGGAATATTGAGTAGTTGGATCCCTTCTCCATGTACCTACTACGTTATTTTAAAAGTGACCTTGTTTACAGAGAGGATTTGTCAAAGAACGTAACTGAATGTCTTCTGAAGGTTTTAGTACTTTTGTACATTGTAAGTACATTAGTTAACATTGTGTATAAAGCAAGTTGTAAGTCATTTGAAGGAGACCTAGAAGGAAAATACACCATCATAAAACACATTAAATTACTGGGATACAATATTCCTAATTAGAAATTTTGAACAAGCTCTCTGCTTGGCTTTGTAAGCTTTCACTGATGTAAATCCTGGCAAGTTACCAGACTGTAATAAGGTGCATAGAGATGATACTGTGTATCAAACTACCTGGAAGAGGACAAAATGGATGTTTGTATTGTTGAGGCTTTTGTGAATCTGCAAGCAACTCGAGAAAGCAGCTTCATGGTTCAGTTGACTAAAACGAGGATTTGTTCGTCTGCTGGTACAGGCCTAAGATAGTCTTTTTTGACTGCTGTGTGTTTACTCCAAATACTACTTTATTCTGAATATTTCAGTCTGCTGTTTATACAATAAATTGTTTAATCTGTTTATTCCCTGACGTCATGGCAAATGAACGTGACGCATATAAATGACCTTTCCGTTGTTTACCTACAGAAGATAATTAGATGCAGAATAAAGGTGGACAAAAAAAAGCTGAAATCTGAAGCTGTTAGGTCTTTTTTAACTACATTTGTAGAGATGATTATTATCATTATTAAATATTCTGCTGCAAATAATCAGTGTAGGCCAGGGGCGGACTGACCATTGTGGCACTCGGGCACTGCCCGAGGGCCCCATGCCACTAGGGGGCCCCATCAGGGTTGCAAGGCTAAGTAAAACCAGGGACAGTATGTAAAAATCTGTGTTTTTTTTACATCTGTCCCTGATATGTCTGAAAACGACATGCTTTTGATGTGAAATTCCTCAGATTTTAGCTGTCCCACCTCTGCATTGCCTCCTGGCGTGGTGGCCATCTGTAAGCCCGGGGGCCCCATAATCTTCTATTGCCCGGGGGCCCCATGAGTTGTCAGTCCGCCCCTGGTGTAGGCAGTAAACCTTTGTGTAGGGGAGACCGGTCCATTTCCAGATTCTACCTCCTTCTCCACCTGCCATAGGAAGTTTGAAGAACAATTACTGTAGATGCCAACAAACAGTAGTTCACACCTCCCAGTCTGCTCAGTTCTAACAACTCTTCAGTAAAATCAATATATTTTATTATTCCCAATAAGGCCTAAATCCATAATACGTAAAAAATATAAGTAATAATGACCGTCCCACAGCATTAATGCCCCGTACACATGATTTGAATTTCCAATGGCCTAAAATTCGATGGAATTTTTCGTCGGAATTCCGTTCAAGCTTTCTTGCATACACACTGTCAGACCAAATTCTGACCGTCCAAAACACGGTGACGTAAAACACTACGACAACCCGAGACAAATGAAGTTTAATGCTTCCGGGCATGCGTCGACTTGATTCTGAGCATGCGTGGGTTTTTTCCTCCATCGGAGTTGCACACAGACGATAGGAATTTCCTATCCTTTTTTTTTTTTCCATTGGAAAAAAATAAAACATGATCTATTTCTAAACACAGACGGGAAAAAAGTCTGATGGGGCCCACACACAATCGGAATTTCCGATGAAAAAAGTCAGATGGACTTTTTTCATTGGAAATTCCGATCGTGTGTACGCGGCATAACAGATACCTAGCACCAGGGCTGCTGATAAAAATCACGGGGCCCCATAGAGCCTACCCGACGGGGCTTCCCTCCTCCAAAAATATTAAATGATATTTTTGATAAAATGCAAAGTCCAACTGTAAATTCACATTAAGAGGTTGTACTGTTCTTAGTGTTCTTTAACAGGGTCTTTATACCCTGGGAGCAGGAAGGACCGGCCAATCTCATGAGAAGCATGATTGGCTGTCACATGATTGGGAGCCAGTCCTACCAGCTGCTGATCACTAGAAGCGGTCACTGTGCTGGGGAGTATACAGTGACTGTAATGAGATAACCAACAAAAAACTAGTCACCAACCTTTGTGTTAGTTATCTGATTACAATCACTGTATACTTGATTTGTGTTTCTTTTCTTTTGTCTGACAAAATATACTCCTGAGGAAGCGGGTAACCGTGAAACATGTAGAGTTTGCAACTGGAAGAATTGTCTCTGTGTATATTACCGCGGAATTCTTTTAATATCAAATTTTTCCAAATTGCGTCAGAAAAGTGGGTTATCCATATATAGTAGCATCCGGTGTCTAGTATCTACTCATTTATGGTTTTAACGATGTGTGTTTTTGTACAATAAATTTATATTTTTGTAACCTTACTGTGTAAGTCTATACTGTACCATGAAAGTCCATATTGC
The DNA here is from genome assembly GCF_905171775.1 of Rana temporaria. Classification (NCBI taxonomy): domain Eukaryota; kingdom Metazoa; phylum Chordata; class Amphibia; order Anura; family Ranidae; genus Rana; species Rana temporaria. Next base: position 236,524,852 of record NC_053493.1, on the reverse strand, counting down.
CCCCACAACTTTCAAATTCTCTATCTAGTTATAGGACGAAAGTACATTATTCATTTTTTTTTTATCAAGTAGCTTTTCATATAACTGTAATGTCATTTTAAAATATTGTTGCATTGGTAATTGTTTTAGGTCATATTTAGCCTTCTGCACTTGGGTGGATTTTCCTGCATCTTAACCTTCACCTTATTCGCTTGCCTCACGCTGATTTGTGTCGGCAGAATGGCACGGGCAGGCAAAGCAAATCTATATACATACGTTGCTTTGAATCGTGCCCCCTAACGCACACGGTCCCCGTGACCACGGGACCTGCGGATGTCTGGTGATCAGGTCACAGAATGGCAGAACAGGGGGATGCCTTTGTAAACAAGGCATCTCCATGTTCTGCCTGGTGACACAGCACTGAACGTCTGCTCCCTCTCATCGGGAGCAGCGATCAGTGATGTGTCCCAGTAAGCCACGCCCCCTAACAGTTAGAATCACTCCCTAGGACACACTTAACTTTACCCTGCCCATAGAGGTTAATCCCTTCACTGCCAGTCACATTTATACAGTATCGGTGCATTTTTATAGCACTTATCGCTGTATAAATGTGAATGGTCCCAAAATAGTGTCCAATGTGTCCGCCATAATGTCGCAGACACCAAATAATAAAAATGTCATAAAACTACCCCCTATTTTGTAGATGCTATAAATTTTCTGAAAACCAATCAATATACGCTTATTGCGATTTTTTTTTTAACAAAAATAGTAGAATAATGTATCTGCCTTAACTGAGTAAAAGGTACAAATTATTGCTTTTTTTTCAAAATTGTTGCTCTATTTTTGTTTATAGCACAAAAAATAAAAACTGCAGAGGTGATCAAATACCACCAAAAGAAAGCTCTATTTGTGGGAAAAAAGGACATCAATTTTGTTTGGGAGCCACATCGCACGACCGCGCAATTGTCAGTTAAAGCGTCGCAGTGCCGAATCGCAAAAAGTGACCCGGTCATTTGGCAGCCAAATGGTCTGGGGCAGAAGTGGTTAACAGATAAGTTTTGTACTATTGTTATAAAGTTCATAGTTCTGTGCTTTTTTTTTCTTACTTTCTTTTTCAATTCAGCATGCTGCAGTTTAGCTGAAGTAAGCAAATATTCCATACGGCTGAATGGTAGTGCATATGAACACTCTGTACCCGTGTTTTACCATTGTTGAAGTGTATGCAGCCGTATAAAAAGCAGGACGTGCCTTCCCCCTGGAAAAGCCATATGGAAAATACTTGCAAATCACGCTGCAAGAGTGGTACAAGTGAGACTATAAGAGCAAAAATATACTTGAAAATTCTTATTGAAAACACGTGCATTTGTAAGCAGAAGTGTAGATACACCTTCAACCTAGATTTAGGAATATTCTAGCACTAAGTAATCCAGACGATTTGTCTCTGCAGTATAGTTAATATATGTTGCTACAGTGTTTTCATATTTGCAGTTATGTTGTTAAGAAACCTCATCTACAATTTAAGTTGGATGAAAAGCACAAAATAATATGGTACCCTTTCAAGGAAATATTAAATACAGGATAAGCTCCTAAACCAAACCGTGGAATGAAATTGCTTTCTACAGGGGGCATCATTTACATACAAGCATGTTTTTATGTTTCCTTTTTATTTATTAAACTGCAATCTTTTATCTGTGCAGAAAAAAAATAGATAGTTAAAATGGAATCCCCTGCTTGTTTATTACTGCTATACACCCGTGTTAATTTTTACTTCAAATTTAAATTTAGTTTTAGTCATAGTCTTTTGACTAAGGCTGTGTTCACACTAATGGGTTCCACCGCATCCAATTAGCATGATAGTAGAGTGTGACCGGCTCTCAATGGAGGCGGTTCACAGATCTCCGGGGTGGCCAGGGAACGTACAGCAGAAGGGACCTGTGCGTCTATGGCTCAGTTTCAGGTCCCAATTTAGGCAAAGATTCTGACCTGAAACAGTGAACAGGGATGCAATTGCCCCCCCCCCCCCCCTGCTGTGCCCCGCCTAAAATTTCAACCCAGCCTAAAATAAAATTTTAGTCATATTTTAGTCAACTAAAATCCCCAGTACATATCAGTCGACTATAATAATTTCAGTCGACTAGTTTAGTTAACCAATTCTGGACCGCCTGCTGTCGTTATACGTCATATAGCAGCCATGACCCCAGTATTTTAAAAAACGCCAGGCGATCCGCTCTCTGATAAAAGTAATCCTTTATCGGAGGTTGGATGTTTTTTCCGACGGAATTCAGCTCAAGCTTGAAAAATTAAGCTCAATGCTTCCGAGCATGCTTCGAATTGTTTCTGAGCATGCGTCGGAATTTTGCGCATCGAAATTGCTACAGACGATCGGATTTTCCAAAAGGAATTTTTTCCATCTGAAAATTTGAGAACCAGCTCTCAATCTTTAGCTGGTGGAAATTCCGACAGCAAAAGTCTGATGGAGCATACACACGGTCGGAATTTTGCTGGTGGAATTTTCGATCGTGTGTATGGGGCATACCGTATACCCCGGTCCTTAAGGCTACTTTCACACTGAGGCATTTTCCAGGCACTTTAGCGCTAAAACAGCTCCTGTAATAGCGCCTGCCGGAGAACTGCCTCACCTGCAGCCCGGTGCGCTTGCAGGACATGGAAACAAAGTTCTGCAAGCAGCATCTTTGGAGCAGTGCAATAGTTGTGTATATACTGCTCTTAAACCACCCTGGTCATTGAAATCAACCCCTCCTTTGGGGGGTTTAAAAGCACACTGCTAGCGGCGGCAAAGCACCGCTTAAACAGCAGTAAAGCCTTGCTTAAACTAGCGGTGCTTTACCGCTACCGGCCCCACCGCCCAAAAAAACAATGGCCAAAAAGGCTAAAAAAAATCGTCCTAATCTGCCTCTTCCTCAGTGAGATTCTATTCTCCTCCTCCCAAAGCCTCCTGGGAAATGAAGACGCGCTGCCTTCTGGGACACACAGGATGGTGTTCCCATTCACAAATAGCCGCGCGACTCGCGTATGCCCAGTAGAAAGTGGGCAGTGAAGCCGGTTTCCAAGGGACGGATCTGCCTCGGGTGGTAAAACACTACCACGAGCCATGAAAAATTAAGTTCAATGCTTTTGAGCATGCGTCGACTTGATTCTGAGCATGTGTGTTTTTTTCTCCGTCGGAGTTCCACACAGACAATCGGAATTTCGAATAGGATTTTTTTTCCATCAGAAAAAAATAAAACCTGTTCTATTTCTAAACTCTGGTAGAAAAAACTCAGATGGGGCCCACACACGGTCGGAATATCTGATGAAAAAAAGTCAGTCTGAATTTTTCAGCGGAAATTCCGATCGTGTAAACAAGGCATAAGAATGTGTTTCCTGCTGTAGAAAGGGGTTGTAATGAGTTAAATGACTCAACACATACTGATGTCCTTCTGGTTCTGCACTGTGAAAATAAATGCCAGCTGCTGTATCAGGTGGCATTTGACTCGGCAGTCCTGTTCATTTCAGATTTTCCCACCTTGGCCAATATACACACAGAGTCTGTGGAAATTCCGACTTAATAGCTCTCAATGGGCTTTAAACTAGAAAGTGTAGGTGTACACTATACAGATGTTTGAGTAGGTATCAAGATTACAATGCTCCGTCTAGTTCAGAACACTTAAAGTACAAGAATAAATGAGTGAAATATGTAGGTGCCATTGCTGACCTCCTTTTGAAAATGACTTCTGCATGGCTGAGCGTGGATTCAGTACTTCTGCGCCAACCAGAAACAAAACAAAGCAAATGAAAGTTGAAGTAGGGGTTCCTTCTCTTTATATTATTCTGGGGTAGAGACTTTAAAAGCCAAATGATCAGCATGACAACCAGGCAACTAGTTGGAGAAGTCAGCAGTAATAGCCTACATATTTCTCTCACAATACGGTATATTTACTTTACTAAAGATGACCTAGGTGAAAATATATATTCCTAGCCCGTTACATGGAAAAGCATTTGGTACAGTATTGTAAGGCTGTATAAATTTTAAGGCAGAGATTCAGTATTCAGAGATTCAGTATGAATGAATGAATGAATGAAAAACTTATATAGCGCGGCACATGCGAACTGAATCGCCTCTGGGCACTTGATGTTTCGTGTCTCATGACATCAAAAGAGCAGAGTTTTTATCCGTCTTCTGAAAGTCAGGTGGTTTTCCTCCAACCGAACGCTGGTTGGTAAAGCGTTCCATAGTCTCGGACCTTGAAAAGCAAACCTTCTTTCTCCTTTGGACTTGTATTTGGTTTTTGGCACCTTGACCAGATTTTGGTCAGTGGATCGCAGAACGCGATTAGAATTGTAAGGTATGTGTTTGATTAGACATAAATGATATCTTGGACCAGCAATTTTCTTTTGTGTTCTGTTTTAAGTTGTCCCTTTCCATTCAACAAAGTGGTGCTCTAGTGAAATCCCTCATCACCCGTGTCCAGCAGTGGGTGCAGACCCCCTTTGTATTTTCCACAATCCCCAGGACTTCTGAACATGGCCGGGGGATACAAATGTCAGTTTCCTGCCCTCAGGTGCTCAGAGAGACCACTCCTGATGGGACAGCTGTGACTGGACACATTAGCCTAGCTGGCCGGGCCCTTGTTGTTCCTGGAATGTTGGCCACCACAAGAGAGCGCAAGCGTACACTTTGCTGTCTTGTGTCCCCATGCTACATGTCCCAGTCACTGTGGTGGGCACCATGCTTCATGTCCCGGTCACTGTGGTGGGCACCATGCTACATGCTTGGAATACTGCCTTTTCAATGGGGTGGCCTTGTATCCTGCCTTTTTAGTGGGGTTGCCATGTATCCTGCCTTTTCAGTGGGGTGGCCATGTATCTTGTATCCTTTCAGTAGGGTGGCCTTGTATCTTCAAATGCCTTCTTGTAAACTGATGCCTGGGACGTCTGTCAGTATCTGCACAGAATGAATGGACAGGAATAGCTCTGTACAGAGCTTCCCACTCATTCACAAACTGATGCTTAGTAAACATAGTATGCTATGCTTTAGTTATGATTACTCACTGTGTTCATTCACAATAGGAAGGGGCCAATAAATTACATATTTGCTGGCCCCCTTTCCCGCTCTTCATCCTGCAACATCCCCAGAAGAGCAGTCGGCTGGAGGGGGGAAGGTGGCAGTGCTGCTGGGGGGGTGGGGGTACAGGGCAGTACACAGAGGCCTGAAGTCGGCAGGAAACAACTAACCTGAACAAGGGGGGCAGAAGGATATAGAGGAAACAATGCCCTCTATTTTCCTCCTGCAGCTGCTGCTCTTTTAGTGGCTAAGGAAAATGGAGGGCATAGGTTCCCCTATATGCCATCGCTCCTATCCAAGTGTAGAACCAAATGTGACAGGGGAGCCACACAGGCCCCCTGGAGCATGTAGCCAGGTTTCAATGGTGGCCCCTATAGCTACCCCAGTGGTCCTGTGTATGGCTGCTGATCTTATTTGACAGAGGTCAATCTAACAATCCAACAATCGACTTCTGTCTAACGAGAATGTTGGAAAACTTTTGCCGATCAGTGGCTGTAGCTGCTGATCAATATATTCTGACAGTATCCCCCTGTCAGAATACAATGGCACACCAGGGACCATTTCTCCATCCACTGTGTGGATAGGGGAATCTAACCGATCGAAAAAAAACAAATCATCTATGGCCAGCCTAATGCAACATTGAGAAAAAATGTATGATATAATAAATACATCCCAGAAGCTGACAACCTAATCTAAGAACCCTATACAGCTGCGGGCTTCGGCCCCAACCTTTAACGTGTTTCATTAAGTTTCAGTAACAAACAAAATGTGGAAAATGGTGACCTGCTCATCCTATGTTTCCATTTAACCATTTCAATTCCTCTAAATCATTTCTGAGAATGACTGTATATTGCAATCTCTCTCTTTTCGGTTTATGCATTATCATCTGTTTCATCATGGGGAATTCAAAGAGGGAAAAAAAACATAAATGATGGATAAGCAGCTGGAAAGCTAACAGAACCAATAAGGATGCAGTTTTGTGGGAGGCAGCACTGCTGTAACTGAATCCAGGCTCTCTCTGTAATTCAATTAAACGGCCAATAACTTTCTGTAAGCTCTTAAAGCACAGGCTCAGGAATATCTCATTCCGGATGGCTTGCAAACCAAAGCTAAAAGTAGACTGAGTATCTCTCTTAATCTGTATAGCTGGAGTCTGACTGTTCCCTTCATGGCCATTTTTTTAATATTTAGCCTATTTACGCTGAATCAACTCAGAATATTAGTTATGTTAAATATACACCTGACCCTTATTTTGGTCACGGTATCGTGGTTTCTGGATTTTACCCATCATGCACTCTTGAGTGTTTGTTTAGCTCCCTTGAAAGCCTTTTCTCCTGGCAGTAAAAAAGGTGCTAGAAAATTGCACGTAAAGCCACGTTGGATTTTATCGGCTTGAATAATAATTCATTCTGCCCTTGGAATGAATAAATGCTCAAGCGCTAAACGCGTCTAGTGTGTAGGCACGTTTTGTGGTTTTTTTTTCCTACTTTTTAGCTCCTCTCCTGAATGCGCAGATTATATTTTTTTTATTCTCCCAGTAAACGCTCCACTTTTACTATGCCTGTAAACGTCCATGGACACATGGTGTTAGGACCTGGGCTTGAACCTGGGACCTCTTCGGTGTCTGGCATTGACTCTTCCCAATGAGCTATCCGGGATGCTGGACAGTTCCTTGCCTGATCTGCTGGATAAACCTATGTGATCCATTAGATTACTCTGCTTGGTGTCTTGATTGCTGTTGAACCTTGAACCCCTTCCCTGTCAGTGCCTTGCTGTTGTCTTTCTTGCTGCCATCTGTACCTACAACCACTCATGATTGACCCTTGGCTTGTTCCTGGACTATTCTACTGCCTGATCCCAACCTGCAACCACCCATGTTTGACCCTCGGCCTGTTCCTGGACTACTCTACTGCCTGATCCCAATCTGCAACCACCTGGATTAAAATTACATTTAATCATGTATTCATTATTACAGAACTGCATTTATTTATTCTTTAATAACTTATGTTCAACTCTTTAAGATGAGCATACCCATGGACACTTTTGTTGCATAAAGTGAGAATGAATCCCACATTTGTCATCAGAACATCTATCCTTTGCCAAGCAGGTTCAGACAGCAATAAAATCATTGATAAAGAATTTAGCCTTGTCCACTCTACCCAAAATGAAAAAAAAAAAAAAAAAAAAAGACAGAAAAAGGTTTGGCTACAGTTCCAGTTTAAAGTCTCAACAAAACTTTATTTCATTCCAAACGCTTCCATTATAGAAAACATGATTTATGTGCTTTTTTTACCTTGAACAGATAACTAAAGTAATCAAGATTCCTCTATACTATGCAGATCATGATTTCAGTGCTCCAGCATAAATAATGGAAGCATAATAACCTTGTACTTGAGGTCACCCTTTTGGCAAAGAGCAGGCTTTGAGTTGGACTTTGCCCTGTCTTGAAATACTGGGTTGTAACAAAGCTCTTCACTGTTCAGTGAAGTATATGATATACAGTAAAACCTTGGTTTGAGAGTAACTTGGTTTGAGAGCGTTTTGCAAGACAAGCAAAATGTTTTAATAAATTTTGCCTTGATATACAAGCGATGTCTTGATATAATAGTAGCGTCATGTCACAACTGAGTATAAAAAAAGAAGAGAGGAGCCTCTAAGTGTAGCAATTTGATTACATTTAATGAAGGTACAACATTTAGCAACTTATTGCTACACTTATGCCCTGTACACACGATAGGTTAGTCTGATGAAAACGGTCTGATGGATTTTTCCATCAGTTATCCGATGAAGCTGACTGATGATCAGTCGTGCCTACACACCATCAGTTAAAAAAACGATCGTGTCAGAACGCGGTGACGTAAAACACAACAACATGCTGAAAAAAATGAAGTTCAATGCTTCCAAGCATGCGTCGACTTCATTCTGAGCATGCATGGATTTTTAACCGATGGACGATCGTTTTTTATCTATCGGTTAGGTATCCATCAGATAATTTTAAAGCAAGTACCATTTTTTTTAACCGATGGATAAATAACCGATGGGGCCCACACACGATCGGTTTGGTCTGATGAAAACGGTCCATCAGACAAGCCGATCGCGTGTACGCGGCATTAAAGGTGCCTCTCTTCTCTTTTATACCCTGTAAAAAAAATGCTTTTATATACAAGTGCTTTTATATACAAGCATGTTTCTGGAACAAATTATGCTCGCAAACCAAGGTTTTCTGTACATGCTGGCTATGTTGGGAGTTGTGTTTGTCAATAACACATATCTTGAAGAAATTCCAGTTTTTACACTATGGTTTTGACAAAACTGTTTTATGAAGCAATAGAAAGTATACACAGTTACGGTATGCAACCCTGTCGTTTTCCACGTTTAAGTGTTACAACCTAGGAATAAAGTTAGATTTAATTGGGATTTTATGTTGCTGATCTATACAAAAAAGTTCATAATGTTAAACTTAAAAAAATTGAAATAGATTTCCATTTAATTTTACAATTATGAAGCTAGGAATTTTCAACTGCATACTCGTAAATATTCAAACCACCTCCACCCACTCCCTTTAAATAAGCTCCAGTACAACCATTTGCCTTCAGAAACCGCATAATTAGTCCAATGTAGTCCACCTGTGTACAATTTAAAGTGTTACTTTATTGCCAAATAAATTCACTTGTTCCTGTAAAGACCCAGAGTTTGATAAAAACATATTTAATAATAAGTTGCATCATACAATATTCCCAACTTTGAATCTCCCCACACCTTTAAATAAGTCTAATATTAAGAGCCGGTTCATACCGGTGCGACATACATTTCGATTTTGGAAGCACATTGTGTAAAAATTGTTGGTTCCCTATGAGATCCATCCTAACTGGTCTGACACAAGTTAGTCTTTTCTTAACTTTAGAAAAGGTCCCTGCACTACTTTGGTAGACTTGGGACTGTTTTCAGCCAATTCAATATCATTGAAGTCGGATTCTCATCCTAACCATCTGACTTGTGACATCCGACATGGTGATTACTGCAGCAGTAAAATACATGTCCCACTGGGATTGTTTTAAATGGTCAAAGGACAAGTCGAACTATATCAAAGTCGGAGCAAAATCGTATCCTGTTCAAGTCGAATGGAAGTAGGACCGATGTCGCAGGGCAAAGTAGGATGACAGTCGTGTCTTACCAGTGTGAACCTGGCCTTCAAGTGGAAAAGATATGACACAACTGCAACTCGAGTGTTGTCCTCCAAAACTCCATTACCTGAAAAGAGAGCATAAGTCACAGAAGGGACAGTAGGTACCTCTGAGGAAGCACCAGCAATCTTCAGGTGGGACCGAAGAAATCGTCCTTGGGACAGCTTTAAACTAGGTGATCCACAAAAATAGAATTGTTATGTAAAGAAATCCATTGTTGGCAAAAAAAAAATATCAAAGCCAGTTTGGAGTTTACCAGAAGTTATGTAAAAGACACCGTGCAGATGTGAAATAAGTTCCTCTGACCTTTATGACTGTTTATCACCCTGAGAACACTATTCCCACAGTGAGGTATAGTGGTAGTGACATCACAGTATGGGGATTATCACCTTCTACAGGAACTATGGAGCTGGTCAGAATTTATGGAAAGAAAGAGAAAATTGCAGGACTTAGCTGTGAAAAGCTGATAGATACCTACCCAAAAAAAGACTTTCAAATTGAATTGCAGACAAAGATAATTCTGATCTTACCATGTACTGGTTCAAGAAGTGAATATTTATGCAACCAACAAATGTCTTGATTTTTTTTAAATTGAATTTAAATAACCTGGGATAATATAACAATAGCTTTGAAAAAATAGCATGAAAAAAAATAGCATGAAAAAAAACAATGTTTTTTAAAACGTCATTTAAAATGATCGTGTGTGGGCTTCACATCGTTTTTCGGCTTCTGAATTTTTTTTTTTCGTGTTGTTAAAAACGATTGTGTGTGGGCAAAACCGACATTTTAAACCCGCGCATGCCCAGAAGCAAGTTATGAGACGGGAGCACTCGTTCAGGTAAAACTACCATTCATAATGGAGTAAGCACATTCATCACGCTGTAACAGACAAAAAAGCACGAATCGTCTTTTACTAACAAGGAATCGGCTAAAAGCAGCCCAAAGGCGAATAGAACTTCCCCTTTAGAGTGCCGTCGTACGTGGTGTACGTCACCGTGCTTTGTTCATCATTTTTCAAAAACGATGGTGTGTGTGCAACATCGTTTTTAATGATGAAGTTGGAAAAACTTTGTTTTTTGGACATGCTGAAAAACTAAGTTTTTTTTCATGCCGGAAAATTATCGTGTGTTCGAGCAATTATAGTTGTTTCTTTATGGCTGGTTTTAGACAGCACTTTAAGCTATTCTGCACAATTTGAAAGTGGGGACAGAATGAGATATATACAGTGCACCACCTGAACCTTGAAATCTTTAACTATAATCTTTTGGAGAGACCGTGTTAAAATCTTGTTTACAACTGAGATGGGAGATCTGCCAGCGCAGTACAGACAGGGTTAATCATGTTAGACGTTACTCCCAAATCCCCTCCTTAACATAGAAGGGGAAGCTTGCCAGGATTTCTAAGCAAGCAAAAAGATGAGCATCAATTATATAATAAAAAAAATAAAAATAAATGTTCTGCCATGTGAAAGGGTCACTTGTAACAAATATAAAGTAGGTGTTATCCCAACTTGGCTGCAAACGTGGAAATTTACTTGAAGTGGAATTCTATATAAGGTTGCTCCAAGCACTCTAAAGCCAGCCATAGATATATCAAATCCCGGCCTTTTCAACAGTGACCGGCCGAGATTCGATCCATATATGGACAGACTGGTTGTACTGAAGTCAATCCATCAACGACTTCACTACAACCAGCCTGTTGTTTTTTTGTATATGATTACCTTCCGGCGGCTATAGTCACCAGCAGGAATCGTTGTGTTCTGTCGACAGGGAAAGCTCCTCGGCAGAACACAATAGCGCTGTGGGAGGGATTCCCACATCAACACGGACTGTGAAGATGGGGGAATCAAGTAAATTTCTTTCCTGCAACCAAAGAAAATCTAAATCATCTATGGCTTGCCCTACCCTGTTTCAAGGTGCCCAGTTTGTGCTGCTTTCTCAGTTTGCTGATCTATTAATTCCTGGCAGCCTATTATAATTGTTGAGCACATAAACAATTCTGCACAACTTGCCATTTAGGATCTCACATTAACCTACGAATGTTCAAAATCTATTTTGATTCGTGTTACTTAGTCATGTAGTGTATTTTTATAGGTTAGCTAAGCTTTGGTCTCTGTGCAGCTTTCCTTAAAAAATGATAGGAGTTTTGCAGGTACTTTTTATGTTTTGTATTACTAATGTCTTGATGTTTTATAATAAAGAAACTTACCGTATGTTCATATATCTGTGTGCTACGTTGTTAAGTTTTCTTCTTATATCAACGGTAGCATTGTTGAGACTTTACTGTGATATCCTGCTGTCACCGTTAACCTAGAGATTAATATGGTATATTATTGATCTTTTGATCCAAGGGGTTTATATCCTGTCTTTTCCTATTTGTATGCATACAGGTCAATGCTTTAAAATGTAAGTAAGTTACATTTATTGTATCATAATCTTTACATTACCTATAGAGAATACCTAAAGCTACCATTAATAATTTCTAAGAAGCCTACTTCAATGTCCTTGGGCGTAAAGCAGTGGCTGCCTCGACTTTATCATATGTATGAGCAGAGAGACCAGATACTTATAACCAAATGATCACAGTACAAGATGTCTTTGTTGATTACTGGCTACTGTTGCAGCAGCAGCCAATTACAGACTTGCTTATGTGCAAGCTCACGGGCAGACTCTTGTGTTTTGTATGTACAGATGCATACACGTGTGTGCACTGATGCATGCACGTATATTGGTGACCTGACATCCTATTAGAAAAAAAACAGTACATAGACAATAAATGTACTTCTTCATATGGAGCGAGGTTTGAAAGTATTCATATTTAAGACTAGTAACAAGGATAAGTACAGGAAATTGTACTTTGCATGCATAACCACACAAAGATTCTGTAAATACATTTAGTGCCAAATATTAGAGATTTTTCTGTAAACATAGAGCCTTAGGAAACTGAATTTGCATGTTTTTCTGAAGTAAGTGAGCTCTTTATTTCCTCTTGAAATATACTTAATAAGGATATCTGAATTATCTAGCAATTGCCAATATTTATCATTAATGCAAGTGATACTCGCACCACCTGCAGTTTAATGGCATTAGATGCTGAACTAGGTTAAATTAAAAATATTTTTAGGTGCTCTTCCATTACCTTTGATATGCTCAAAAGATGTATTCAAAAGCAGCTGAGATTTGAACGTCCAGGTACTCAAGCCCTACAGGTGCAGCTAGTATGTGCCATATGGAATGAGTAGCATTATCTATTGAGTAAGATAAAACCGAACTTAACCCATCTTTGATAATGTCAGGGCTTTTTATCTCCCATCAATATAAAATATTTATTTTAGACCGTTATATAAGTGTTCTAGTTCCTTATCAAGGAAGCCTTGGGGTTTTGATTATATAATAGATAATGGAGCAGTTTCTCATGCATAAATTGTTTTAATTGCTGCAAGTCGAATGATTTCTGTATTTTCCAAATCAATGATTTCCTGCCCATGCAGCTCAGTTGGACTGTATCGTGAAGGAGAAGCAGAGGTTACAGTTGCAAAAAGTCCCATGCTTCAATAGGGTATGTAGGGTCTCGCTTCAATAGGGTATGTAGGGTCTTGCTCACCACATCAGAATACTCCACTTACTGTCCTTAGTTGCTTTCTGAAGTTTTACACCAATACTTTCTCTAAGTGTTTTGATGTGAGGAAGAATAGGGAATAGAAGTTGTTAAATTAGAGCAAAACAGGAGTCAGTCTTGTGAAACCCCCGAAAGAACAAAGGTCCAAGTGCTACTTTTACTTTTGCAGGTACATATCCTACATCGTAAGCATCATTAATTCAAATGTTTAAACAAATTGGAGAATAAAGCTTAAATCAAAGTTTTTGCTTTTTTTTTTTGCATTCATTTTTTTGCATTCATAAAACAAGTCGATGTGACTGTGGTGTGGAAAATGAACCACAAGTTCATCTAAAACGAAGAAGAATTTAATATATTGCAGCTTTAGGAATCCTTAGTTGTGGTGACTATATTAGTTTTCTTGTTTCAGGTCGCTTTCCCTTTACTTTTGCTTAGTGATTCTGCCAGTTACCTTCGCTCTCTTGTCCGGGATCTCAATGGTACTGCAACCTTTCTATGCAATCCAATACCCCAAACAAATTACGGCACCCTATTCTTCAAATTGTCAGGTGTGTTACAATTTATTTTAGAGATACTGTATTTGCTGGCGTATAAGACTACCTTTTCCATTAAAAAAAACTAGCCAAAAAGCAGGGGTCATCTTATACACTGGAAAATACGGTACCTACCAACCTTTTACTCGGTGCGTTATCCAATATGTTCTAATATCATGGTTGTTTTTTGCCTTATGCCGCGTACACACGATCCGACATTCCGACATCAAAACCGTGGATTTTTTTCCCGACGGATTGTTCACTCAAACTTGTCTTGCATACACACCAATAGTATACAGAAAAATACTGCCCTACCTTATAGGTAAGCCGCTAACACTGCAATTAGACAAATGGCAAAAAAAAAAATGAAAACAAAAAAGTGTAGCGCTAATTAAGTTAGGTTGGCATAAAGCTTCAAATTACAAATATGACAATAAAAGTGAACTGAAAATGTCCACATAAATATATAGATAAATGTCCATATGTGAAAAAAACGAATAGTGTAAATAAACAAATCTGACTATAGAATAGTCCAGCAATAATATTGGTGAATTCCAAAGCCTGGTTATAACTTCAAAGAGGTGCTAGAGTTGAAGGAGCGTTGAAATGAATTAACATGAAGAGAAACCACCACCGAAAAGTAAGGGGCTTACCAGAGAGTTTGAACCCAGGAGAATCCACGTTCAGATGGGTCAAATAGAGCTTTGTGTAGCAAGAACACTTACATTTAGATGGATGTACAAGCGCTTTGTGCAAAGTAGTAGTGGGGTCCTCCCCAACTGTGGTATGATATCCTTTGCATACACACAGTCTCGCAATTGTTGTCGGAAATTCCGAACGTTAAGAATGCGGTCACGTACAACACTACGACGAGCCGAGAGGAATTAAGTTCAATGTAGGATTTTTGTGCGTCCGAATTGGCTACAGACGATCGGAATTACCAACCAAGAACTTTTGTTGTCGGAAAAAAAAATTGAGAACCAGCTCTCAAACATTTGTTGTCGGAAATTCCAACAGAAAATGTCCGATGGAGCATACACACGGTCGAATTTTCAACAACAAGCTCACATCGAACATTTGTTGTCGGAAATTCCAACCACATGTACGCGGCAATACTCAACCATTTGTTCTGTGCTTCCCTTCCATTTATCGTCAGTCACAACACTCCACTTTACCAGTGGTATCAACATATTTTTTAACTGTGCTCTTTTCTTGTCCTTCAGGAAAAAAAAACTTTAGCATAGGAAAAACACTCCAAAGTGTGGAGATTGGACAAGAAAATAAGAGGGAAACAAAACTCTACAGGCAAGAAAGACCCTCAAGATAGTGAATCCACATGCAGGCCAAGAGCAGGCTCCTTGTTAAGCTTGTCAAAAAAAGATAGGACACCGTCACTGGAAACCTCAGTGCCACACTCCACACCAGCCTTGCTCCCCCTTCAGATTGGGGAAAACCAATACTGAAATTAAAGCAAACAAAGAAAAGGCACTGGCCTACTAGTGCATCATCCCATTACTTTTTTTTTAAATAAAACCAAATTCCAAGTACATGTAACATAATCCAACCCAATGCTGAATACGTGTCCATCCATGGTGGTGTACCTTACGTGTTTCAAGGGCTATGCCCTCTTGGAGGGCATGGACCTTGAAACACTTAAGATACACCCCAGTGGATGGACACGTATTTAGTGTTGGTTAGGATTATGTTACGTGCACTCTATAATGTGCCTTTATGAGTACATTGGAATTTGCTTTTACTCAATAAAGAGTCTCTTATAATGCAATAGACCAATGCGCCTACCTCTTTTGCCTATATTTAAGAAAAAAGAGGGCTATAAAGTCCCCAGGAGTGATTCTTCTGAGTGTAGTATTAGGGTTTCAGTCATTTGTGTTGCATAATTTAAAAGCGTGATATAAGTCTAATACTCACATTGATGGGGTTGCAGAACATGCATTGAGAGGGGATCAAGCAAATGGGTAGTAAGGCCAGTGGGGAATTTTTCTGTCCCCTAACAGATTTAGGGCATGCTCAATGCTCATTGTAGTGATTTTGCATATATCGCTGCGCTGAGGAAGCTGCTGGATTCCTTTGAACAAGTATTTGAAAAAACAAATCGCCAAAAAGTGTCTCTTTACTTTTTCCCAGTCACAATACTCTGCTTTGCCAGCATTTTCCCTCTAACTGTGTTCTTCCTGGTTCATATAAGATTTAAACAGAATTATATTTTATAATTAAATGTAATTGATCCTCTGTACAAATAAATACTTGTTATTAATGCTTTATTCACCCTATTTGGCGTTAAAACATTTGTTCACATCATTGCATTGTTAAGAGGTGTTTTGAAAAAAAGTCTTTCCTGTTGCATTTTTGATTAACTGACTTCCATGGGCTAGCACAAAGGTACCTTAAATAAATAGACAACACGATAATATAATACAACACTTATTTATTAATTTTGGAATTTATTATGGCCACGGAGTTATCCATAAGGGGTTAAAAGAATTATTTAAATAAAATAAATAAGCCATCTTGGCTAAGATATGTTTAACAAAGAATTACATGGTGTCCATCCAGCAAAAGCTGGACGACTACTCCCCTAATCGGACAACACATGACGCTGAAAATAGAAAGGGAGGGTGGGCGTCGCTGGCTGACAGGAACGGTCTGAGGGACCGCCGCGCTCAGTCCCTTTTATCAAATTCTTCCGCGCGGGTTATTCAACCGCCCAAAGCGGCCAATCAGCTGCTCCGTCCTGACGACCAATCCCACGGCTGTTGCTGCCCAGGGACGGCGCGGATACCTGCAGGATAAAACAAAGCAGGAGAACTGCACGCTCTCCCTTTGAGACAGCCCATGTTGGTCCAGCTTATTGCTGTGACCTTTCATTCTTCCATGAAAATCAGTTAAATAAAAGTCCTTCAAAAATGCTTTACAAACCATCTAAAAATGCTTAATACAACTAGTTGTATACACTCAAGCAAGAAACGGGCAAGGCCTTCATACAATTTGTTTCATTTTTCTCTTGTATTATTTTCTGGCATATTTATTTTGTCATTTTAATTTGTGTTTTGTCATTTTAAAACTGTAAAGTCTTGCTGGATATTTTGATTACATATAAATGAGTATTTGGAAATGGAATTATAGTGAGCTTTTTGATTTAGTACATTTAATTGCATGTTTATAAAGCAAATGATTGTGTATGATCCCTTTTTGATTAAAAGATAAACATAAACATCTATTTAAATGCTGTGCTGAAGTTATTGTACATATCAAAACATTAGGTTGTACTTCCCCAGCTCTTGACCGAGCTCACCCATTTTCAGAATTTTATAGAAGGATAAGGCACTTGCATACCAAGGGGTTCAAATTCCGATCTTTCACATCTGTACATTCTGAAACTATCTTCCCCATTTCAGAAAACTCTTCTGCACCTTAAAGAATGGTCTCATCTCAGACCCATCTGGTTCGATAGGCTGACGTCCTTGATGGCCTTGCTCTGTTTTGTTTTATTTATTTCAAATAGTTTCAGTTATCATCCTTCAAATCTTCTTTGCACACCTCAGATCAGCCCCACTTTGTTTCATTTGGGCCCAGAAATCTTCCCACCTTTGCTACGATGTCTTAATCAATCGTAATTAAAGTTAAAGGGCTAGAATTATATTATAAATCCTCTTTATTAGCACATATCCTAGACCAGTGATGGCGAACCTTGGCACCCCATATGTTTTGGAACTACATTTCCCATGATGTTCAACTACACTGCAGAGTGCATGATCATCATGGGAAATGTAGTTTCAAAACATTTAAGGGGGCCAAGGTTTACCATCACTGTCCTAGACTGTCATAATGAGTCCCACAAGCTGTAGGTGACAATTGTAAAAATATATTTTTTCCGTTTTCCCATATCTGGCTAAAGCCTATGGCACACCCTAAATAATTGATGGCCTTTAACGTTTCTCCACTATCCACCTGGGAATCTTTCTTGGAAGCATCTAAAGTGTCTCTCTCTGTGTGTATATGTGTGTGTGTGTAATTATATATATAGATTTCATTGTTTATGTGGTTTATTACTCACAGAATTCTATTCTACCGGGCCCTATTAGATAGCTGATTGGGAACATGAACATGTACACTTACCGACGGACTTGAATCCTTTAGCCTTATGCAAACTTACTATAGCTTCTTCAGCTCAGGAAATTAGTTATAAACTCCTAAGTGCCCCATACAAAATGATACCTTCCAAAAACAAGCTAGAGGTGTGGAGGAAAGAATGCCATTGTAACGGAATGACCCGTGACACCCAGAGACTTTTGAAGGATGGAGGGTACTCCTGTGCCAGCGTCACTAATGACTCTTGGGTCACACTGTGCCCCTTTTGGGCATAGGGTGACTGATAAATGATAATTCATGTTTTGCAGGATATCTTGGAATATTACAAGTTGTTAAAGTCTGACTCCAAATGGAGTGTTTTCATTCAATGGGGGGACACATGCTTTTGAGGTGTTAATTGCGTCTGCTCCTAGACATTCCATTGTGTGATGCTAATACTGTTTGTGTCCATTGTACTAATTAAGTCTGAAAGGTAAGACGTCTCCTTTCAGGGGTAGGGATTTAGCATGTCAATTATGTTTAGTAAAGGAATGTGTTTTGTGAAACAGGTGAGGGGAACTTGTCGGAGACAGGACGTCTGGGGGATAATTAACTCACCTGAATGTCATTATCTAATAGAATGTGATTGAAGCCCCATTGTGTGATGTGTGGGTGGAGTGTGTATTTTTTCCTTTGATTACTGTAACATATTTGTACTGTATATAAGAAAGCTAAGGAACCATTAAAAGTGTTCATTCATACATTTTGAAACCAGTAACAGAGCTTGTCGGTCTCGTTATTCTGGGGAATGGAATGGGTCGTGTCTGATGTCTGTCGCACTGTCGGATAAGCTGTCGTGGTTGTTGGAATGGGAATATCGTAAACGGTGGTGACCGTTACAGCCATAGTGGGGTTGGTTTACTAAAACTAGAGAGATTTTAAAATCTGGTGCAGCTGTGCATGGTAGCCAGTCAGCCTGCATTTTTTTTTTGTCAAAGCTTAATTGAAAAAGTTAGAAGCTGATTGGCTACCATTCACAGCTACACTAGATTTTGCACTCTCCAGTTTTAGTAAACCAACCCCAGTGTGTCATATTTGGTAGGAGTATCCTTATATTATACCATTTGGACTTATGTTTTTCTATAATCCACCAAGTCGCCTCATGTAAAATCCTGTAAAACCTCAACTCTGCCCTACTCTCTATTCTCCTGCAGTTTGCATGGTAATTCTACACATTGGAAATCTAGAGTACACCCATCTATAGCTGAGTGGGCTAGAGAAATGTGTCATAATATGCAAATGGTAAGTCTAACTGCACAAAAACATGATAGATATGAGATTCAAACAGGTCTGGTGTTCGTGGCTCTTGTATATTTATTCAGCCAATTTCCAGCCATATCTGAAAAAAAACTTTTATAATTGAAAAAAAAGTGTTGTGCCAAAAAAAATAATAATAATTATACCTGCATATTATGCTTACTGCCTTTTGAGGGATGTTGTACTTGTCTGTATTTATATACAATATCTGCTGTGCAAAATTCACCATTGATTACTACTGTTTTACCTACCAGCTAGCTATTGTTCTAAGTACATGGATGTTCTCTATACCTTAGCTCTGGCAGGCTTCCAGTTTTTTTATGTGTTTTTTCTTTGTTTTGGAACATGTGCTGTTGATAATGGAAAATATGTTATAAAATAATAGGGCTTTATCAAGATTTATGTTATCTGAGTTGTAAATGAATTTTGCTACAAGAGGATACGGAAAATGAGCAATTCTCAAGTTTTTTCGATGTAATGTGGAAATACCGTAAACTCATTACTGTGTCACACTTGCATTACGTTTTTGATGGCCTGCATGCAATCAGGGATGATGGTAATCATTTTGAGCCTGGTTTAAAAGGAGGTTAAATAGATAAAACCCTGAACAAGACCAGAGGGAAGGAAATGCTGAGGTTGCTATGTCAACAGACAGCAGACTGATAATGTCATAGGCAAAATAAGTAGCTTTAGTGTTCAATTGCAGCTAAAGTGACTTTAAAATGTTGTTTTGTGTGTATCTGCTGTAAAGGTCACTGGGGACACGACTGTACTGTACCTAATGTAAGTAAAGTAAGTGAGTTTTTACATGATTTTTTTTATGGTGAAACTCCAGGCAAACAACAAAAATTAATTGAATTGCATGTGAGAATTTTTTTTTTTCTGCCACAGGATTTATAATTCTGCTCAGCCATTTTTGTGATCTAGATATAAATAACAGTAAAGAGGTCCACACACCACAACAGTAAATCACAAATAGTGCATATGATTCAAATAATAACACATAACGTGCAATGCTAAAATCAAAACCTGTAATTAATACTTATAAAGTGCAAAAAGTCCCATATACAATCTTATGTTTAACCACTTAAGCCCCGCACCATTTTTCTTGTCAAAGACCAGGCTACTTTTTGCGATTCGGCACTGCGTCACTTTAACCACTTAAGACCCGGACCAAACAAAATTGGCGTCCTTTTTTTCCCACAAATAGAGCTTTCTTTCACCTCTGCAGGTGGAGTGACAATTTTGAAAAAAAAATCTATATTTTTTTTACTTTTTGCTATAATAAATATCCCCAAAAAAGATATACAAATATTTTTTTTTTCCTCAGTTTAGGCCGATACGTATTCTTCTACCTATTTTTGGTTAAAAAAATCGCAATAAACGTTTAACGATTGGTTTGCGCAAAATTTATAGCGTTTACAAAATAGGGGATAGTTTTATGGCATTTTTATTAATAATTTTTTTTTTACTACTAATGGCGGCAATCAGCAATTTTTTTTTTGTGACTGCGACATTATGGCGGACACATCGGACAATTTTTACACATTTTTGGGACCATTGTCATTTTCACAGCAAAAAGTGCTATAAAAATGCATTGATTACTGTGAAAATGACAATTGCAGTTTAGGAGTTAACCACTAGGGGGCGCTGTAGGGGTTATGTGTGACCTCATATGTGTTTCTAACTGTAGGGGGCGGGCTGGACGTGTGACGTCCTTGATCGTCTTTTCCTATATCAGGGAACAGACGATCAATGACACTGCCACTGTGAAGAATGGGGAAGGTGTGTTTACACACCTCTCCCTGTTCTTCAGCTCCTGTGACCGATCGCGGGACACCGGCGGCGATCGGGTCTGCGGGTACGGAGCGTCGGACCGGGTCGCGTACATGTACGTGCCTGTGCCCAGCCGTGCCATTCTGCTGACGTATATCGGCGTTAGGCGGTCCTTAAGTGGATAGTTGACAATTGCGTGGTCGTGCAAAGTGGCTTCCAAATTGACGTCCTTTTTTTCCCACATCTGCGGTGATCAAAAATAGAGCGACAATTGTGAAAAAAATTCAATATTTTTGACTTTTTGCTATAATAAATATCCCCCCAAAAAAATCAGTTTAAGCCGATACGTATTCTTCTACCTATTTTTGGTAAAAGAAAATTGCAATAAGTGTTTATTGATTGGTTTGCACAAAAGTTATAACATCTACAAATAGGGGATAGTTTTATGGCATTCTTATTAATAATTAACATTTTTACTAGTAATCGCGACGATCAGCGTGACATGTTTGGTATCTATCTGCTCAGCATAACATCTTCTTTTATATTTTTTAAAAAAATGGGTATTATATTGTGTGTGTGTTCACTAAAATGCATTAAATCGTATTTCATAAACTGCTGCGCAAATATTGTTTGACATAAAAACTCCCAACACCCACCATTTTTATTCTTCAGGGACTTTGCTTTCAGAAAATATATATTGTTTGGGGATTCTAAGTAATTTTCAAGCAAACAAAAATGCAAAGTTGTGTTTCAGAAATGTCAGAATTGGCCATTTGTAAATGGTTCCATCCAACTTCCCAGTAACTAGATACCTTTTTTAAAAACTGATAGTAAATGTTATTTACTTCTGTCTATGTTGCTGTTAGAGTGATTTCCCATTTCTTCCTATCCTGGGGACAATTTGTGGATTTGTTATTTGTAGAAGAAAACTCTATTTATTTCTCCCCCATGGGGTGTTAGTGGGACCTTTATTATGTAGTCACTGTGGAGTTGGATGGAACCACAGACAAAAGAACCAATCGCCAATTTTTTTCTTTATTTAGAGTCCAGAAAGTTGATTCTGTAAGGTAACCATTATTATCAATCATTATGCCGCGTACACCCGATCGGAATTTCCGACAAAAAAAGTTCGATGTGAGCTTTTGGTCGAAAATTCCGACTGTGTGTATGCCCCATCGGACTTTTTCTGGTGGAATTTCCGACAGCAAAAAATGTAAAGCTGATTCTCAAATTTTCCGACGGGATGCAATTCCGACGCGCAAAAAAACACGCATGCACAAAATTAATTAGACGCATGCTCAGAATCATTGAACTTAATTTTTCTCGGCTCGTTGTAGTGTTGTACGTCACCGCGTTCTTGACGGTCAGAATTTTGTGTGACCGTGTGTATGCAACACAAGTTTGAGCCAAAATTCAGTCGGAAAAAAATCCACGGTTTTCTTGTCGAAATTTCCGATCGTGTGTACGGGGCATTATTTGTTATGCAACACAGATTTGTATTATGTGAAAGAGATGACATCACCACTCTCCAAGTATATGTGTGCATTACAATAATATTACCGTCATAAAAATGCTAAACTAACTTAATGATTCAGAACTCAAACACAATATCTGCATCACCAGAACAGAACTGTATTTACTTTGCTTTAATCCTTGCATCACCAGTGACATAACTTTCAGTATATCTGTGGTTACAATCATCAGGAGTGATATTTATTTTTACTATGCGCAATTAAATCATTGTTTGGTGCTGGGTGACAATTGCTACTTGATGGGAAGTGATGATGAGTGAGAGTTATGCAATAACCAATTCTCAGATGTTTAAACAGAGGAAATAATTATGCAAGTTGTTATTTATGTACAAAACAAACAAGTGCATATAGCGACAGCGCGAGCTCCAACTATACTAAAATTAATGTTCATATACAGTAAGTATTTCGGTTACACAGCATTTCTATGTACATGAATAGTATAAGGCCTCTTGCACACCGTGCTGATGTTTGGGCATCAGCATTTCTGAACCTAATTTCAGGCGTTTGTGTTGCGCTTATATGCGCATTTGCATGTGCAATACATTCCTAGGAAAAATTCATTATATGTTATGATAATATGCGCGTATTTGTGCGCATTTACAAGTGCTGGCGCAAAATACTGACCGGAAATGCAGATTTTTCTATATATATTTTTTTTCTCAAGAATACGCAGTGGTGTATTTACGATAGGCATTATCTTGTCAAAATGAACAGTGTTCATTGTCTTAGGCCCCAATAAGGCTCGGTTTACACTAGCCCAGCTCCAAAGTCACGCGACTTTCAGTGCAACGTTGGAGTCAGACCAAAGTAGTAGGAACCTTTTCTAAAGTTGGACAGACTGGTGTAGTATCAGTTAAGATGGCTCTCAGGAAAACATTGGATTTCACATGTCATCCGATTTGGGGTCTCACAAGTCAGATCCTATGTTGCATCAGTATAAACCCGAGCCTTAGCATTTTGAAGCTCGAAGCATCAAAACACTTAACATCCAAAATCCCATGGTTTTTAATGGTGGCTGTTCGCATATTAGCGCTCAGGGTCCTGTCGCTTAACACCTTGCGCTCAAAAAGCTACACAAGCTACTATTGAGGCTAAATTGGGCATTTTCGGCCCCATAGATTTAAATGAGAACACCTGAAAATGCGTGAATCAATCGTTTTTCGCATTTGTTTGTTGGCCTGTAAGAACTGATCTCCTCCCCCTATTGCTTTCCAAGATGTCTGAGGCTTTAATGCACAAGTAAAACATTTAAAATACACTTGTTAAAATGTTTGTATATGCATGCAAAAACGCACAAAAAACACCAGAAATGTATCCTGCTCAGGGTTGAACGCAGTCTAAGGAATGTGTAAGCTATTTTATTTATTTTTGTTTGTTTCATTTTTATTCCCCATAAAATGCTGTTTCACCTTTTTCTCATCCGTTTTTTCCCATCTCAGTTTTGCTGAACTAGCATCTTTAAAGGCAAAGTTCAACTTTAAAAAAAAAATGCACGTATTTTTGTTGGAAAAAATATTGCATTTATTGTTTTTTTTTTACAGGAGCCTGCACAGCATTGCTCCTGTGATCAGTGGATTGCGGGTGCAATGCTAGGTCCTGCAGACTCTTCCTCCATCTTCCTGCCCATACCAAGGTATGGACTTTCAATTGGGGAGCTGGAGGACATCTCAATAGACTATGAATGCTTTGATTACTACACTTGTATTCTGTCTCTGTGAATTGATGTGGCAGTCAGAGCCCTGCACAGTTGGGCCAATTTCCAAAAGATGTTACATACTAAATATTGGTGTAACATTTTGCAAAAGGTCGAATTAGCCTTTAAAGCGGAGGTCCGCCTAAAAAAAAATAAAAGCCAGCAGCTACAAATACTGCAGCTGCTGACTTTTAATAAATGGACACTTACCTGTCCAGGGTGCCCGCGATGTCGGCAGCCGAAGACGAGCAATCGCTCGGCTGGCCCCGCCGCCATCCTTGGTGAGGGAATCAGGAAGTGAAGTGTTGCGGCTTCAGTTCCCTACTGCGCATTAGCGAGTCGCGTTGCACATCCTAACTGGTCCCTGCTGTCTTCTGGGACCTGTGTATTTCCCAGAGGACAGTGGGGGGACAGGAAGGGGCGTGACCCCGTGGGAGTCTATGCCCGGAAGTGATTGCAAATACCTGTAGGGTTTCTGTCTACATGCGCTTAGTTCAGTTTTGGCTGCACATCATTGCCCTGGACCGGGTAGTAGATAGGGAAAACAATGGACCTTCACTGCGCAATATACCAGAACAGACGATTTTTCTTTTAAAACTGCATATTTAAAATTATTAAAAGCAACACTTTTTAAATTACAGATTGGATTTGCATTCCAGGTTCCGCTGCCTTCTCTTTCTATTACTTCCATAGGTTTACAGGCACAATGTAGAAGATGGATGACCACACTCGAGAATATGAAAACTCCAAGATATTTTTATTGCTAATCCAATAAAAGCCTAACATCACAGTTCAACCAGCAGGGAATAGCATTGACACGTTTTATGAAAACATGCACTTAATCAAGGTTTACAGGCACGCTGTGCTCCTGCATGGTGGGATGACAACGCCACCACTGCATTATAATACTGTAGAAGGGCATTGTTACTAGAGCTGCACAATTAATCATAAAAAGTCTTGATTAAACCCCCCTGACGATCTCCAATGCAGAGTTTGCCGATTCTTTCATATAACGAGAGACTTATCAGCTGTCAAAAGAAAATATCCGGGCAGTCTACCAAGTTTTTAACAGGAAACATTGTAACTAATGCTTCCTTAGATCAAAGGGATAAACTTCTGTGTGTGTAAAGAAAAAAATCTGGGCATTCTGCCAAGTTTGTAATAACATGTAACATTGTAACCTTCTTGTAAACTTCTGTGTGTAAATGTAAGAAGGTTTAACCACTTAAAGCGGATGTACAGTAGCCAATCTTTTTTTTTTTGCATGCAATGGGTTTTAACATTACAAAGTAATACTCACAATTTTGATGACTTCTAACATCGCCTGTCCGTTTTCGTGCAAAAGGGTAACTTATAAAAAACGTTTTTGGAAGTTTCCATTTTGCTTGTGGGCACTGTGAAGCCCACAAGCACTGGAAGTGGTGAATGCTCTTCTCCGGCATTCACCGTTCTATCTCGCGCATGAGCAGTGTTGTCGGTGAGCAGCGCCGTAAATCTTCCAGGTTGCCATCACAACGGGCGGCGTCATTGAAAGTACACGTCCCGTTGTGATGGCATTCACACGTGTTCTCTAGAGATTTTGCAGGACGGCATTCCGCAATGTCTCCTGGAAAGCATGACACTGTGCTCCCAGGAGACATTGGGGAGAGCTCCCAGTAAACACTGCGGCGCCGGGGAAAGGAATAGAGACGCTCACTCCCGCGGGAGGAAAATACTGGAAGTTGGACTTTGCAATGCTATTAGGAGGTATTTAAATAACCAAAACAAATCTTATGCCAATTGTGTATGTATGTGGTGCGATGATGAGGATATGATACTGTTATTTTGGGTGAACCTCCGCTTTAAAGTCTAAGGCCGCGTACACGCGGTCGGTCCATCCGATGAGAATGGCTTTTGCATATTTTAAAGCAAGTTCTAAAAATTTTGACCGAAGGATAACTGACCGATGGGGCCCACACACCATCGGTTTGGACCGATGAAACGGTCCTTCAGTCTATTTCCATCGGTTTTGACCGACCATGTGTACGCGGCCTCACTCTTTTTCTGACACCTGTTTCTTAAGTTAAAATCAATATTTTTTTTGCTAGAAAATTACGTGAAACCTCCAAACATTATATATATTTTAGCAGAGACCCTAGAGAATAAAATGGCAATTGCTGCAATATTTTATGTCATACTGTATTTGCCCAGCGGTCTTTAAAATGCAATTTCTTGGGAAAAAATACACTTCAATGAATAATATAAAAACAGACCAGTGAAATAAGCCACATTTTTGGTTTTAATGTGAAAGATAATGTTACGGCGTGAGAATCGTGATCTATCTTTTAAGCAAAAATATTTTGATTCTCATTTTACCCAAAATAATGCCGCTCTAATTGTCACCCTTGAAACGAAAAAAAAATTGCAAGAAGGAAAGTAGGATTGAAATATGGGGCATATAAAAAGGAATATATAGGCCTGATTCACATATTACCTGTCCATTTCGGTGCATTATGGGCTGCCAACTCACTTGGCCATTTTTTTGCAGAGCAGGGCAACACAACATTCCACAAATGAATGGCACTGTACATAGAGCTGGTGCAGGAATGCACATCAGTGCACTCATTATAGCATGGGTTGCTGAAATGCACAAGTGTAAATAAGTCTTAACACTTAGCTTGAAACGCTTGTTTCGTTAAGAGATGAGGTCCATAACTTGCTTCTATTAATTCACTGATGACTAAACAGCAGTTATTGTCATTGGCACATAAGCTAGTAAAAAATATTTTTAGCCTGAATTGCTTGTAGTAAAGCCGATATGAATGTTAGGTTTCCACTTTGCTAGTATAAGTGATATGTAGGCACTAGAGATCATGTAGCTCTGAAAGCCAGGGCCCACAATGATGCTGCTGTCTACGTTAGCTATGTACTTTAGCTTATTGCCTCACTTTTGGCCACTTAACATGACAGGTGGCCCAAATAACCAACATCAAGGAATGGGTAAGGGTTGAGCAAACATTTCTAGTCAAATTTGTATTTGTATAAAATAATGCTCTGAGTTTTTGGCGCCTGCATGCCACTTGTACTAGAAAGTTGTAAACTTAAGAGTCTTATGGTCATAGCATAAATTTTCATTTTATACCATCGGCATTTTAATAGCAATGCACACAATACTTTTATCCGATAAGCCAATATAAACCCACTTAAAACCTCTCCTGCCTGCTGCTCATCTCTTTCCACAACTTCCTGGATTCTCTGCATTATTTTCAGCTTCTAATGTCCTTCATCGTTCCTTGCTCAGTCTAACTCAAAACGTCTTCAAAGTTATCCATCTTCTGGCAGCTATGTGTTGCCCCATAGACCTTCCAAACACAACTCCCCTTTTTCCGAACACGTTTCTTTCAAAAGACTCCATGCCCCAAATTCCTGTATGGGGGAAGCCTGGCTTCCGTAAAAACATATGCTCTTAAAAATCTAACTCTATATTATTCTTAAAGTCACTGGGGTAGATTCAGGTAGCAATTACGCCTGTGTATCCATAGATACGCAGCGTAATTGCTAAGTAGCGCCGGCGTATCAACTTTCTGTATTCAGAAAGCTTGATACGCCGACTGTAGCCTAAGATACCACTGGCATAAGGCTCTTATGCCGTCGTATCTTAGGCTGCATTCTGACGCTGGCCGCTAGGTGGCGTTCCCGTAGTTGTCAGCGCAGAGTATGCAAATTGCATACTCACGCCGATTCACAAACGTACGCGCGCCCGACGGTCGTGTTTTACGTCGTCTGCGTTCGTCGCTTTCGTCGTAAGGCTGCTCCTGCTATTAGGAGGCGCAGCCAATGGTAAGTATAGACGTCGTTCCCGCATCGTGATTTTCGAAATTTACGTCGCTTGCGTAAGTGGATCGTGAATGGCGCTGGACGCCTATTTACGTTCGAAGCAAATGACGTCCTTGCGACGTCATTTACCGCAATGCACGTCGGGAAATGTTCCCGATGGAGCATGCGCAGTACGTTCGGCGCGGGAACGCGCCTAATTTAAATGATCCACGCCCCTACGGGATCATTTAAATTACGCGCGCTTACGCCGGCCCCTTTTACGAAACGCCGCCGCAAATTACGGAGCAAATGCTTCGTGAATGAAGCGTTGCTCAAGTAATTTACGGAGGCGTAGCGTAAAAACGGTACGCTGCGCCGCCGTAGCAGTGCGTGCCCCTACCTGAATCTACCCCACTATTAATAGCCATAGCAACACATACCACCTCTTGACTTTATAGCATAATATAGGAAAATATGAAACTTCAACATCTCTTAAAGCCTTTTTTTCCAGGAAAAGGCGAAATAAACCCCCTGTATTGTAAATGGGAGGAAAAAATCCCCTTTCGACCCCCGTATCTTTTGGGTGGTCAGACATTTTTTGTCCCTTGAAGGCTCCAATATTCCTTTGTGCAGGGTTAACAATGTCTTTGGCAGTTTGTGGAAAGAAAGTCATAAGGA
Organism: Rana temporaria; assembly: GCF_905171775.1. NCBI lineage: Eukaryota > Metazoa > Chordata > Amphibia > Anura > Ranidae > Rana > Rana temporaria. Next base: position 236,496,593 of record NC_053493.1, on the reverse strand, counting down.
AATGCTTAGATGAAAGTCCACTCTAATTCAGCCACCATTCTGCCCCCTCCCATCTAGCATGGTCATCTGCTCTGCCTGCTCCACCTCTCGATGCTCAGTGCCTGAAAAGAGTAAGAGACAAAGCAGATTATATGTTCCTTTCAACTGTGCCAAAAACATAACTCCCTGCTCACATTTCTCTATCTGCCCATTTCTAACTGCAAAACTATTGTGCCCACTGTTGCCTTGAAACACTTTTACTGAAAAGGCATTGACTTCCAGCGTAACAAATAAACTTTCATGTCTCTCTGTGCTGCCCTGGGAAGAACACAGGCCTGCTGTTGTCCAGTCTTCACAGCATGGCACATTCTAGCAAAATGCCCAATTTATGGCAACAGAAACACTTAATGTGACTGGATCTACCATTCCCAACCACTTGCTTCCATTCTTAAGCAATGCTGGTGTAGGAATCCCATCTATTTCCTCTCTAGGGACCCCCATCTTTAAGTAAATCAATCCACATGTGTCTCCTGGAGATCATAGGCCTTGCCTTCCTTTTATCTGTCTCAACTCGGCCATTTGAGCTGATCAAATCTTCAGCTTCTCGCTTATGGGAAGTAACAGTGACACTTGTCCTACTTTTGCTTACAGGCTTAGGGTCTTTGTCCTTTTGTTAGGGCATCATTAAACTTGTTTTTGAGGGCTGCACACCGCTTATTCAAATCTTCAGCTCTGCCTACAGAGGTTTGAACACACTTTGAAGCCACTGCAGGTTTAAATTTGATTACCCTACATTTTAAATCTTTTGCCTTGCTTGCAGTTTCATCTAAACACTCGGATGCCGCTGCAAGCTGCTCCTTCAGTAAACCTCTTTCTAATTCTGCCTTTTGCCTCTTTTTAGATTCAATATATAGAGCATGCAGGAAGTGCAAACACCACAACTGCCCACATCTCTCCCTTGCTGAACCCAAAACTTTTGAGACAAAAACCTGAGAAAAGATCAGACACTCCATCCCCCCAAGCTCTGTTCAAAGGAGAAGCATATCTAGCCAGCTTCCTTGCAACACACATCCACTGACTATCTCTGGCCCAGGTAGGAAGGGTGCATACTTTCTTCTCCTGGACACCAGAAACATTTGCAGCCTTACTCTTCCTTAACAGTGTATGCAGCATTTTCTGGTTCTTGCGGTAAAACCAAGGAAGCTTAGACTTCTGTAGTATATCAATGCCTTCTCAAACAGAAAAGCTACACATACAAATGTAGGATAAACAATAAAACACAACTCATAGCTTACAAAAATATGCCTACAAATATAAGCATGAACAATATGTACGCATTAAGTAAACTAAACAGTTACTCAACTTAGGGGTCAAGATGTAATGTTCTTCATCGTTACTCCAACCCAAAACGTCTCCAAAGTTATCTAGCTTCTGGCAGCCATGTGTTGCTCCATCGTCCTTCCAAACACAACTCCCCTTTGTCTGACTGCATGTTTCTTTCAAAAGACCCCAAGTCCCTCCCACTAATTTCCTGTATAGGAGGGGAAGCCTGGCTTCCCTGAAAACATATGCTCTTAAAAATCTAACTATATTCTTAAAGTCACTATTAATAGCCATAGCAACACACCTAGGTGGCAGCTACGGGGCAGGAAATGCCTCTGCCACCTATGACTCGCAGTGATGCTCAGGCAAGTTCGGGCTCCTGTCACCCTGAATTTAGTGTGCTAATCCCCACCAGCCCTTCTCTACAGTCCATCCAAGGGGCTTGGTGTGACATCATGTAGAATAGACTAGAGAAGAGTTCCGGTGAGGATCAGTGCACCACAACAAGTAGATCTGCCACACCAGGTTCCCTGCACCACTCTGCATCAGATAACGTCTCTGTGCCCTCCTAACTCTCCCAGTGCCATGCCTTCCTGACCCCCATTACTGTACCCTCCTGACCCACCTGTAGTGTTCCTCTTGACCTACCTGTCTCATGCCCCCCAAACCCCCAGTCCTCCTGATCCCCAATACCATGCCCTTCTGACCTCACCAGTACCATTGTGATCTGACTCCACCAGCACTGTGCCCTCCTGACCCTCCTGTACACTGCCTTTCTGGCTCTCTGTCTCCTGCCATGCTGTCCCCTGTCCTGCTCAATCCTGTCCTCTGCTCTTCTGATCCCTGTACACTGCTTTTCATACTACTCACGTCTGTACCCTGCCCTACCTACTAGTCGGTTCTACTGACCGCTGTGCACTGCCTTACCTACTACTGACCTCTGTAACTTTCTAGCCTTGATGTAACATTTAAGGTCGGCTATGTTTATATTTTTACAGTGACATTTGTTTTGGTAGATTTTCCTAAGTATTCTTCATGCCATATTTACTTTTTATTAGGGGCGAGCTAGTTAATATCACAAAAATAAAAAAAAAGTGCAGCACACCAGAGATCTTTGTTTTCTTCTATGTTGTCTAGGTAGATCTCTACCTCTCAAAGGTTGACTACACCTGGTTTACAGTAAGCTAGAAAAATGTAAATACAAGTTGGAAATTAATGTATGATTTTTACTTTTTTAACAAAAATAGACTTTAAATGAATGTTAACATTTATTTTATGTGGATTTATGTGGATATATTTTTGGCATGCTTTATCACAGTATCATTTATTTCAATCCTCTCCCTGTCCTTCCCATTCTAGCCGCCAGCTCTGTTACATCTGATGGAGGGAGATTACGAAAGCATTTTAGTGATGCACATAATAATTGAGTATATCAAGTCCTACATCTTTTTAATCATTTTTGAAGTTTGCCAAATAGAAAAGCACAAACATATTGAAAAGGAAAATCTCTCTGATTATCCTTCACTAGATTTCTTCCTTTGATGTTTGCTCAAATATAAGACTATCCAAGCATAATAATGAATACTAACATGGGCAGCCTTGTTTTTTTTCAGACTGGAAGTGAAGAAATTAGAGCTAATTGAAAAGAATTGTTGTGTAACCCCTTAATTGACATTTCTAGATTGGGCCTAACCGCCATAGCTGTGTGATCTGGAGGGTTTGTGAAAGAACTGAATGGGACATCTCACTCTTCATATGTATGCTGTACACCACCCTGGGGGTTGGAGCACTCAGGAGATTTTTCATGCTGTGCCATTCTGCAGCAATTGGCAACACTCACCGCACGATCCAAGCACTCGACTGGGTGCTTGATAGCTTTCATTAATCTCTATAAAAGATGCACTGTCAATGTGTACTGACAAAAATTGATGCTTTCCAAAAGCAGCAGACAGAATGCAGCATGACAGGAGCTGCCAGTCACGTCAAGGTTGGCCTGAAGAAAATAAATGGAAATGCCTAAAAATAGATGTTCTCTCCTTAGCTGCAAAATAAACCTTAAACATGGTTACCTCATACAATCACATGCAAAGCTCCCTGAAGTATTTTGGAATTTTTTTAGAGGAAGAGTGTGTGGGTTGTAATGATCACCTTTCAGTGACTAGAGGAATGCTGAGGTAACCTTAACCCTTTCATTAGCAGACTGCTCAAGGAAATCTGGCTAGCTCGTTCCATTTTTGTTTTGCATGCAGCTGAGTTTTGTTCCATTCCATGTACTTTGTGACACTGTTGATTCGTACACCACCAGCGCATTCCAGACATTCCTTGTTACAGGCCTCCCTCTAATCATTTGACAGCAGTCTGTGAGGCCAGAGCACCCTTCTTCTCTCATGACCCACAGACACAGTCAATGAAGGCTTGTTTAGGAAGGGCCTAACAAGACCAGTTCCAGAAAAGCATCGCCGAGCCTTCTTTTCAATTGAGCGACAATGCCATGCAAAATGTATTTCATGTATAATGATACAGAGCAGTACACAGCTTGAATTGCAGCCTTTAGTGGGGCCCCACAGAGCAGTCACCACCCACACTGTTTGTTCAGACTCGGAGCTCTGCCATTCAGGAATTGGGCCAGGGAAGAAGCTGGAAAAATTGAGAGAAAACGAGAGACAGACTACTTTTAAAATGACCTGCAGCGATCATAATGGCTTTTCATGGTATTAGTGCGGTTTTATACAACTTGAAACAACTTTTTTTCTTTCTTTCTTGAATGTTCATTAAAGGACAACTTTATTACAGTTACATAGTTTTGTACTTTTGTGTGTATTGTTTGCAGATCTCTTGTAATGTGATTATTGTCTCATTTCGCTGATCGTGTTCCAGCGTGTTCCATCCTGCTTTTTCAAATTGTGCTAAGTTATAAATCTGGTTATACACCTGTCAAATCAAATCCCTATGGCTGTATTCAAACACAATGTTATTGCCTCGTAATGCTCTTTTATACTTTTGTAAAGTATACCAATGTGAAGCAAATAACTCAAAATGTAAGATGTTCATGTGGTGCTGTACTTTAATTTTAATATTAATATATTTTGTATTCTATACAATGCATCCGGAAAGTATTCACAGCGCTTCACTTTTTCCACATTTTATTATGTTACAACCCTGTTCCAAAATGGATTAAATTCATTATTTTCCTCAAAATTCTACAAACAATACACCATCATGACAACGGGGAAGAAGTTTATTTCAAATATTTGCAAATTTATTAAACAGTTCTTAAGCGCCACCCACATGACATGCCTAGGCACAATTTGCCATTGCTTGAGAAATCTTGGAGAAACATATAATATGTATGTTGCAAGCCAGAGAAAGCCCTCTCCAGTGATCACTAAAGCCTCGTACACACGACCGAGGAACTCGACGGGCAAAACACATCGTTTTCCTCGTCGAGTTCCTTGTTAGGCTGTCGAGGAACTCTGCAAGGCAAGTTTCTCCATTCCCGTCAAGGAAATAGAGAACATGCTCTCTTTTTGGCTCGTTGAGTTTCTCGACAGTTTCCTCGACGAAAATGTACACACGACCGGTTTCCTCGACAAAAAAATATCTCCCAGCAAGTTTCTTGCTGGTTTTTGCCGAGAAACTCGGTTGTGTGTACGAGGCCTTAGACCAAGGGTAGGCAACCCGGCAGAGGTGGAGATCTACTTGAACAACATGGAAGAGATCAAAGATCACCAGGGTGCAATGCCCTTTTTTTGAAGAAGACGACCTAGCAAGGGTTTATTAAAAAGTAGGGAAAGTTTGGAATTGGCTGACTACCGGTACATGTGTACCGCTGTCTGTTCAACAGAAGCCAGTCTAATGACCAGATTTTTCTGGAAAATAATGGAAAACCAGAATTAGAATTTGAATTGCTGCAAGCACTGATATGTGAATTCTGGTGGGGGTGCCTCCCCGCTGTCAGAATTGAAAAGAACAGCAGGAGAGATTGCAACATCAACATTGCTTATGTTGGTATGGGGATCTGTCAGTTTGTTACATTCAACTCACTGGTTTCATAGTTCCATCTAGTTCAACCCACAGAGAACAGAAAAAACGCACATAAATGGAAAACTTCCATATGCACAATCCTATACCCACAGTTGGTCCAGAGGAAAGCAAACAAATTCAATAGAGCATAATCCAATTTTCTCCAACAGAGGGAAAAAATTCCTTCCCGATCCTCCAAGAGGCAATCAGATATTCCCTGGATCAACCTTATCTATAAATATTAGTAGTAGTATTTTTTTCTCTACTCTAAGCTGGCCATAGATGGATAGAAATTTCAAACGAAAATTCTTAGGAAAATTTGTATGAAAATTCTCGAAACATTCTTAGAACATTTGAATGTTGTTTTGAAAGATCACATTTGCTTTTAACAATAGTTTTTGGAATAAATAGACGAAAACAAAATATACTCATAGAAATTTGTTCGAGAAACATTTTCCGTCCTGCTCCTTTGAAATTCAATTTGACCCACTAATCATTAGAAAGATGAACACACCTTCTTAGAGCATTCTTTTCCTAAAATTGTTAATTAAAAATATGGCCAGCTTTTAGTCTATGACTTAAGGAGGTAGGTGCTTACCCTGGATGATGCTTGAACATGTAGATGAAAGGATAAAAATACCATGTTCTCTTTGAGAGGCAATAAATAATTGTATATGTTGAAAGGTAATAAATACCTTTTTAAGTGTCTCATCAAAATTACTTAGCATGCATGCACTTAACATAAAAAAAAAAAAATTGTTGTTAGGTTCATCTTAGGATTCATCTAATGACTCCTTTTCTGTATTTGTACATGACTGCTAAGATTTGTTTGCTTTAACCACCGGACCATATTGCTGCCCAAAGACCAGAGCACTTTTTGAGATTCGGCACTGCGTCGCTTTAACTGACAATTGCGCGGTTGTGCGATGTGGCTCCCAAACAAAATTGGCGTCCTTTTTTCCCCACAAATAGAGCTTTCTTTTGGTGGTATTTGATCACCTCTGCGGTTTTTAGTTTTTGCGCTTTAAACAAAAATAAAACGACAATTTTGAAAAAATTTATATTTTTTACTTTTTGCTATAATAAATATCCCCCAAAAATATATAAAAAAACTTTTTTTCCTCCGTTTAGGCCGATACGTATTCTTCTACATATTTTTCGTAAAAAAAAAATCGCAATCGCAATAAGCGTTTATTGATTTTTACTAGTAATGGCGGTGATCAGCGATTTTTTTTTCGGTACTGCGACATTATGGCGGACACTTCAGACACTTTTGACACATTTTTGGGACCATTGGCATTTTTATAGCGATCAGTGCTATAAAAATGCATTGGATTACTATAAAAATTCCACTGGCAGTGAAGGGGTTAACACTAGGGGGTGGGGAAGGGGTTAAGTATGTCCCTGGGTGTGTTCTAACTGTGGGGGGGTGGCCTCACTAGGGGAAATGACCGATCTTCTGTTCATACATTGTATGAACAGAAGATCAGCATTTCCCTCCCTGACAGGACCGGGAGCTGTGTGTTTACACACACAGCTCCCGGTCCCCGCTCTGTAAGGAGCGATCGTGCCCGCCGGGCACGCGCACGGGAGTCAGGGGCGAGCGGGGGGCGTGTGCACGCGCCCCTAGTGGCCTGCGAGAAAGCCGACGTAGAGCTACGGGCTCTCGCGCAGGGGAGCCAACCTGCCGGCGTAAAATGATGGTGGCAGGTCGGCAAGTAGTTAAAATAACCAAATTTCAATGAGCAATTACATTCAAACTGCTGCAAACACGTATGAATAAGGCCTAAGAAAGGAAAGCCATATAGTTAAAACCTATGATAAATGTTGTAATATTGTGATCAAAAATCGCATTATGAGGTTGTGTGTTATTTCATTTTAAATAAAAACAAATGGTGTAAAAAAATTAAAAAGTATAAAAAGATTTCCAGACATCAAGCAAGTAGATTTCATGTTGAGTTTGAAATGTTGATTGAAAGGGCTCTTTAAAAACAATATCCCTACAAATAGTGGTCAAGCTCCCTCATTCAACTTAGGGAATTTTTAATCATGGAACACCAACAGAAGATTCATAAAAACTTAAAAAATCCACTAGGGTGAAATCTTTTTCACACACACAAGACACCTTACACCTCCCTAGTGAATTTTAGGTTCTAGATGTTCTGGCAGAAATGTCGGTGGTAGCCGTGGATGTGGAAGGGTTATACTCCAGCATTCTAGCATCCTTCATAACAAATAGATTTCTATGGCAGAATAATTTTTGAGATGTTAGGAAAAAAATGCTAATGCTTTCTTATTATTGGCATTTATTTTGGAACATAACACTTTTATTTATGTGTGCGTAATCGTTTGCCAATCTGTACATGGGTGTGTGAGAGGATGCTGTTTTTTGAGATTGTTGATGTACCTGTCATTCCCGCACATTATCTCCCACCTAGGCATCAAAGCTACAACATGGGGCCATAACAAAACACCCATATATTAATGTATAATAAAACAAAGTGCCTTACAAAACACAACAAAATGTTTTCTGTCTCTAATGCTTATTTATATTTACTGCAAACCACAAATATCCCTTGCCTATTCTCTGTTTCTTATGTCTCCTTGCTTAATTTTTTATTAAAGTCACATTATAGGCAGATACTGTATAAAATGTAACCAGTTAATTCAGTAATGGATTAAAAAATATATATCATTTTTACATACAATTAGTAGAAGTGCCTGTGACAGAACCCACTGTCACTGTGTGTTTTGAAAGGGACTGTGGGCGGGCCTCCTACTCACAGATTATGGCCCAGAAGATACTGGAGACCCGGGACAAGCTGGCATTGAGATAATGTAATGTAATGCTACACCCCTTCTCCCCCCCCCCCCTCTTGTTGCTGTGTCTAATTGTGTTGGTAAATGGCACATAGACAATGGTCTGGACTGGAGACATCTCTCCGCAGGGGATGTGTATTGAGAGGCTGCCTGCTTACCATAATCCCTTTATGTTTATCTGTAGTTTCTGTTTCAATGTACAAGTGTTCAGTTCCCATTGGTTCTTTCTTGTCCCCTACCCCTTCCCCTCTATGACAGTGCCCAAATCTGACTACATATCCACTTTTTGTATTCTCCTATAACAGATGGAACAAATTGGGCGAGAGAGGGGCAGCACTCTAAGTCAGCCCCTTTCTAATGTATTGGTCAGGGCTGTCAATCTAATATTGGAAGTCTCCTTGAAGAAGGGAACAGAGTGATGACCTCATAAATATTCTTCAGCTTGCAGACCAGACTGCATTTTTTAACTATAGTGTGGTCTGCAGATAAGTTTATGGACATTATTATAACATGACAATTACATGGAAATCAACCAGATCAACAGGACTATAAATTCAGAATTCATGATTATTGTGAGCATTGATGATCACAGACCAGACTTTAGATCTATATTCGGACAGAAGGAAAACAATTATGAAAGATGGAGCAAAGGAAGAGAGGAATTGTATTACCATCCCATGGACATGGCTGCAACAACCTGTACCATTGGGTACCATTGGGTATGTGATACCAGAAGAATTAATTAAAGGGGAACAAAACCCACCTCCCCTGCAGCGATGCAGGCTCCTTTGCTGTCTTTTCACATGAGATATTTAGCCATCTTGATTGGCCTACCTGGAATGGTGTAACACTTACACATGCACAAGGGAGTTCATTTGTCTTGACACCCAGGCAGATCCTGAGATTATGCAGTTCAAAAAAATTTGCAAGGAGGAAGGTAAGCATCTTTTATTTCAGACGAGACATATTATGTCTCTTCTGCAATAAAAAAAACCTTCCTTCCTACAAATGTTTAAAGAAAAAGTAGGGTCAAAGCTCTTTTGGCTTCATTCTGCACTTCCATGACCCGTTTTTAGCTGACAGCGGGCTAAAGGTCGTTGTCAGCTGACGTCACTAAGCTGGTTCAGACTCTGTGAAGTCAGGATCCACCCAGTTGCCTGGACTGGCATCTGGCTTAGCCTCTCAGTAAGTCACTGGAAGACTGAGCTGCTCCCGCCCTTCAGAACTCCAACACTCCAATGGGCGCTGGAGGGACAAATTGGTGCCTGACAGTCGCCAGCTCTCTGAAGACCGAGAACTGAGCGATCAACGGTCTTTGATCGCTCAGATCCCAGGCTTAGAAGCGACTGGAGACAGATGCAGCGATGAGTGAAAATGTTTTTTTTTTTCCCAAACCTCTCTTTTAAAGTTAGACTAAAGCTCTGCTTTAAGGTGTCAGGCTTAACTTAACTCAGTTAACTTTCTGCAAAAGGTCTCACATTACCTATTCGTATATGAAATATATTTTATGGTAGATCTATATCAGTGTTTCTCAGCCTTTTTTCAGTCAAGGCTCTGCACTTGTATCACTCATGGGATACAAGAAGATAATGGAAAAAATGTGAAAACATAAAAGGTTGCGCTGTTTCATAAACCAAAAAAATATAGCAAACACAGTGTATCAACTAGTGGTAAATAGAGAGTTCAATAAACAAGTGTCCATGTCTATCAAAATGTATTCCATTGGTATTCCACCAACTGGATGTGCTATGCACCGTTCCCAGTGATTATAAAGGATAAAAATCACACTAAAAATGTAATTGGCCTCTTACTAACTTCTGATGATCTCTAGATTATAAGAGATCATCTAACGCATGAGGTTAGAAAATGCCCGATGCCTGGCCACATACTCTGTGTGTCTCCCTTCCTCCAAGATGGATGGATGGATCCGACAGCTGCAGGCTCAGCATCCAAACACAGCTTGCCTAACTCAGGATGACCACTGTGCTTCACTAAGCTGTGTGTGCAGGATACGGGAACACAGAAAGAAGTCTCCTTCCAACATGTTTCCCCTTAACAGGCTACGTCTGGGAATGGAGGATGACGTAGCCTGTTAAGGGGAAACATGCTGGAAGGAGACAGGAGCTGTGACATGATGAGCATCCAGATGTGTTGGTAATCGCCATGCTGGATCATCCTCTGTCTACTGCATAATATTATTATCTCTGTTGTAAGTGCATATTTTAGCTTAAATAAACCCCCTTTTTTACATATTATGCAATGAGCTTTCTCTCTGTGTTCCCCTATCCTGCATGCACATCTGAGTGAAGCACAGTGATCATCCTGAGTTGAGGTGATTTATTTTCACAAAGCAATTATACCTTTGCACACTGGTACTGACTAGTATTCCAGCATTTTTCTTCTCCCTCGCTCAGCTAATGACCCCAGTACTAATGGGGGGGCAACCGTGGATACTGTTCAGGCGCCCAACATCCTCCTCGTTAACCTATGACGTCAAGGTTGTGATGGTGCAATACATGTGGCTTTGTGTAACTAAAAAGCAGGCTTTATCCATTCACTGGCTTATATAAAATTTTTGACCAATTTTTAAGCATTTTGACAAGGCACCTTAATAGAAGCCTGGAGGCACCCTGGTTGAAACAGGCTGGCCTATATTCTGAGTTTTGCTTTATCCATTCTAAATAAGCCTCAAACTTTGCCTGCTGCTGTGAACCAGTCTTTTTTCGTGTTATGCATTACACTGGTTTTTTAATGTCCACTTTTAATAGCATTTACAGTAATAGAAATGGTGTGAACGACTTTTTATTTGATTTAGAGTTAGAGCAGTTTTGCAGAAAAACATGGTCTTATGACTAGTACACACGACCAGTTTTTCCAGACGGAATTTCTGTCAAGCCTGCCTTGCATACACACAATCCCACAAAAGTCCGGTGAACTTTGACTGCCAAGAACGCGGTGACGTAAAAGACTACGACGAGCCGAGAGAATTAAATTCTATGCTTCTGAGCATGCTTCGATTTGGTTCTTAGCATGCACGTTTTTTTACCTGTTGGAAAAGCATACAGACGAATGGTTTTCCAGCCAGGATTTTCTCTTGACAGGAAAAAAAAGATCCTGCTCTTTTTTTGTCCGTCAGTTTACCTGTCGGAAAAACTGCGATGGACCATACACACGGCCAGAATTCCTGGCCAAAAGCTCTCATAGCAGTTTTCCCGTCTGAAAAAACGGTCGAGTGTATGAGGCTTACGGATTAAGTGGAACCAATATTCATAGATGCCTTTTTCAGAGATTAACTATGTTTTTTCTTTGTGGCTGAATGAGTGAGCTTGACCACCATAGTTGAAAGTGGATTCCTTCCAGACTTAAACCTCCCCAGTGTAAGGCCCCGTACACACGACCGAGTTTCTCGGCAGAATTCAGCAAGAAACTCGATGGGAGACGTATTCTGCCGAGAAAACCGGTCGTGTGTACACTTTTCGCCGAGGAAACCGACGAGGATCTCGTCGGGCCAAAAAGAGAACATGTTCTCTATTTCCTTGTTAGTCAATGGGAAAAGTTGGCTCGCCGAGATCCTCGGCGGCTTCACAAGGAACTCGACAAGCAAAACGATGTGTTTTGCCCGTCCAGTTTCTCGGACGTGTGTACGGGGCCTTAGAATTTCTGTACATTCTGTGAGTTATCATTCCATACAGTGGTTTCATTGCTTAGTGAATATGCCAAGTATGATCAGGTGTATTAGCTAAGCACTTGCTGAGGGAGCAATTTTTATATTATTATTTAGGTACTTGTATAGCGCCGTCAATTTACGCAGCGTTTTACATTATACATTCACATCGGTTTAGCCACAACATTATAGCTGGCTTGTTATGCATAATGAAAGTTTTCAACCAAAATAGATTCAAAAGACAGAAGAATCCATCTTGTCTTTAGTCGTAGACACTGTCAAAGTGTTACCTGTCGAAATCACTTTTTAGAACAATATCACGTAAGACTGTGACTACAATGAAGGACGACAGATCAGACCTATGATGTCTATAAATTGCTTTTGTACATGTGCTTTTGGACATCTTCCAGTAAAAGATAATTGAATAATGGAGCCAGTTAGTTACATTGCTGATGTACTACAGTGCTGTAAAGGCACAATTTGCTTCTTGTGGCCTATGTTTGCTATTTTCATTTGCAATATCTACTTTATGTTGACATGATTCACTTATTTTATTTTTCCCTGTGAAGTTTTCAACCTACAAGTACAGAAGTGACTACCTGATATAATATTATTACAGGCTCTCGTGCAACTGCATTGAAAAAAATATAGGTCAACCGTGCAGCATAGTCAAGATATAAATCAGGGTAGAGTTTTTGGTATTATGGTCATAATTCAATTCACCATGGGTTGTCATCCTCCTTTGATTATCCTTCTCACCCTACTAACAATACAGGAAACACTAAAGGAGGCAATATTGGGCCATCACTATCCTGGCTGAGCAGTGCAAGCCACATTCCTTGGCAAACCGATGCACATTTATATTTGCAGCTTTACGTAAAGCTTAACTCCAGTCTTACCTTCAGTCTTGTGTACTAAAGTAGCTTACTCTGAATTGATGAACTTGGAGAACTTCTCACAGTGTGCATTAGAAGCTGCAGCAAGTCAGATAGAGCCCCCCTTGTTTCCTGGCTGAAGGATGTCCAGCAACATCTAGCCCTTTCTTCCTGAGCTGTGCCTGTACTTACCCCTGTTTCATTCACTGGATTTTCATTCTTTCAATCATGGAGGGCCATATTCTCAGTGAAGTTACGATGGAGTAAGTCAGATACTCCATCGTAACTCCCTTTTTTGGCCCGTGTATCTATGCTCCTGATTCTCAGAATCATTTTTGCATAGATACACTTAAGATCCGCCATCTGTAAGTCACTTACACTGGCGGATCTTAAATGCAATGACGCCGGCCGCCGCTAGATGGCATTTACGTGAAGGAGTCATTTGCATATGCAAATGATCCTTCTACGCCGATTCCCGAACAAGTTCGCGTCGCGTAACCGTCGCTAACGTCGTTTGCGTAAGCGGAAACTTACTCCTGCTATATGAGGGGTAAGTTTCCGCAAGTCTCGCGTAGGCCATGTTACGGATGGCTTCGGGTCCCCGTCGTGTTTTTTCGTCGGGTACGTCGTTTACGTAAGTCGATCTTGAATACGACTTTACGTCAATGACGCACACGTCGGCGTCATTGACGTTTTCCGCCGAGAACTGGAGCATGCGCACTGGGCTTTTTGCAGCCCGGCGCATGCCCAGTTCTTTCGCATCGGGGGCGCGCTTCATTTGAATAGAAGACGCCCCCTTGGAGATTCGCCAGGCTACGCCGGGACACTTATACTCCGCTGTCCCAACTTATGGAGCAAGTGTTTGGGGAATACAACACCTGCTCCAGTAAGTTGGGACAGCGGAGTGTAAGTGCCCTAAGCGCAGCAGGCGGATATTTTTAGAGAATATGGCCCGGAGTCTCTGCATCACATGGGCATAATACTCTGGTCCCTTTCACATGGGGCAGACTGTTTAGATCAGCAGGGGATCTGTCTACTGATCCCCTGCTGATCAGAGCAGAGTGGGTGGATGACAGGTCCATGTCCACTCAGTTTATGCAGAGCAGACAAGGATAGAGCCTGCTCTGCTCTATGGGAGGCCGGGTGTAAGCGGACTCTACCTGTCCGTTTATACCTGACTGCCCTCCGATCCAATTCACCTAGACAGAGGAGGGGGAAGGGGGACAGAGCCTCTTCTGTTCTTTAGCAAAGCCGATCGGATTGGAGGTAGGAAGGTATAAACAGGCACAAGTCCATTTACACCTGCTAGTCCATAGGGGTGAGTGGAGGGTTCGATCAGGTATGCCTAAAAAAGGCAGACTTAATTGGACCATTCGTGTGAAAGGGGCTTTAGGGTAGTTTGAATGTGTCCAGAAATGCCCACTCCTCCAGACTAGCTTTCACTCATTAAGGCATTTTGAAGGGAAAATTGAGGAACCAGGAATTGTAAAATATAAGCAAATTAAATGTCAGGTTTAAATGCCTGCCAATTGTTGAAATGAAATGTGTCCTAAAGTGCAGTTATGTCAATTTGGCATGTTTTTTTTTTTTTTCATTTTAGGATGTTTTATAAGTATGATTTGTGCAACTAATAATTTATTCTAAGACCATGTTCAACCACTTTGGTTTATAAACTAAAACATTTATAATTTCTGTGTTGGTATATGTTGGTGAATTGGTAAAAAGTACAGGTGGACAAAGAATTTCTTAATCATGCAAAATGATACACCTGCAGTCATCACAGGTATGCTTTTGTTGCTAATACCTGTTGAGTGAAGCTGAAAATATGCGATACAGGCCAGCTCCTGGCATGTAAGGTCGGCTCTCTGGCATACCACCTCACTGTGACATTTAATTAGAATGGATGCTCTGGAAGAGGATCTTTTTAGTCTTCTAGACATTTTTTGGAACAAAGATGTATTTTTGACCGAAATTGTTATATAACCATTTATTATCAATAGAGCATGGTGCACAAAATAAAGTCAAGAGATCGTGGATCATATTTATAATGCAATGAAACTGACATTCAACAAACATTCACAGCAGGTGAATCTTCCAGGTGTATGTTCTTTCAATGATGGTGAAAATCACATTTAGGCCGGGTTCACACTAGTCCAACATTGGGAGCTCATGTTGCATGACGTGTGAAAAGCGATGTTTCCCTATGGGAGCCGTCTTAACTGGTCCGACACATGTCGGTCCGACTTTGCAAACGCTCCCTGTACTGCTTTGGTCCGACTTTGATCCTACTTCACTCCATTGCACATCATTGAAGTAGGATCAAAGTTGGAACGCAGTCTTGCACGCTCCAACTTTGGCATGCGACTTGTATTCTACTGATCTTGAGGGGGAACTCCACGCCAAATTTTAAGGGAAAAAAACGGCATGGGTTCCCCTCCAAGAGCATACCAGGCCCATGGGTCTGGTGCGGATTTAAAGGGGAACCCCCTACGCCGAAAAGACGGCGTGGGGGGTCCCCCCAAAATCCATACCAGACCCGTATCCGAGCAGCAGCCCGGCCGGTCAGGAAAGGGGGTGGGGACAAGCGAGCGCCCTCCCTCCTTATCCGTGCCAGGCCGCATGCCCTCAACATGGGGAGGTAGGTGCTATGGGGTACCCCCTGCCCCAGAACACCTACCTCCCCATGTTGAGGGTATGCGGCTTGGCAGGGTTAAGGAGGGGGGGGCGCTTGCCCGTCCCCACCCCCTTTCCTGACCGGCCGGGCTGCTGCTCAGGTACGGGTCTGGTATGAATTTTGGGGGGACCCCCACACTGTTTTTTCAGCGTAGGGGTTCCCTTTTAAATCCGCACCAGACCCATGGGCCTGGTATGCTCTTGGAGGGAACCCATGACGTTTTTTTTGTTAAAATTTTGCATTGAGTTTCCCCTCAAGATTCATATCAAACACAGTGCCTGATATTGCCAGGGATCCAAGTCGGATCCCTGCTCATTGAAAGTCGAACTTCAAGTCCAGGGCAAAGTCGGATCAAAGTAGTATCCTGTTCATGAAAGTCAGATGGATGTAGGACCAATGTAGGATAAATGTAGGACCAATGTAGTATCAGTGTAGGAGCATTATAAATTCTAAAATGACCTTACTTACTTTATCATACTCTGCTTGAATCACAAATTGCTTTCCACAAACCTGCTATTCCGACCTCTTATCACTTACTGTCATATCTTCAATACTTGTTGGGTCCTGATAAATGAAGATGCCCATGGTGATTTTGGTGGTAAATCATGACACATGGCTATGTTCAGGATGAATAGACCTGCATTCAGCCACTGCCTAGGAGACAACTTTGTAAAGAAACACAGATGTTCATGTAATGGGGAAAAATGAAGAGTCTGATTCAATACACTCTTTTTATGTAACAGGTCTAAAACTTTTCTCATTCATAAAGAGTTTACATTTACATTACCTTTGTTTTAGGGCTCTATGCATTCAATGGGGTAGATTTAGGTACAGCTGCGCGCTCCTTACGGAGGCGCAGTGTACCCTTTTTACCCTGCGCCTACGCAAATTATTTGCGCTACGCTTCATTCATGAAGCAGTAGCCACGTAATTTGCGTGGGCGCTCCTCAAAAATGCCCTGCGTAAGGGCGCCTAATGTAAATGATCCCGTAGGGGGCGGGAATCATTTAAACTAGGCGCGTTCCCGTGCCAAGCGTAGAGCGCATGCTCCGTCGGGAAACTTTCCCGACGTGCATTGCAGTAAATGACATCGCAAGGACGTCATTTGCTTCAAAGTGAACGTGAATGGCGTCCAGCGCCATTCACTTACGCAAACAACGTAAAATTTAAACCTCGCAACGCGGGAACGACGGGTATCCTTAGCATTGGCTGCCCCTGCTTTTAGCATGGGCAGCCTTACGCAAAAACCGCCGTACGCAAACAACGTAAACTGCGTGCGCAGGGCTTGCGTAACGTTGTGAATCGGCGTGAGTATGCAATTTGCATACTATACGCTGACCACAACGGGAACGCCACCTAGCGGCCTGCGTAAGAATGCAGCCTAAGATATGAGGGCATAAGAGCCTTATGCCACGCATATCTTAGGCTGCAGTCGGCGTAACGAGCTCTCTGAATCAGGAGAAGTCGTTACGCCGGGGCAAGTAAGCAATTGCGCTGCGTAACTATGGTTACGCAGGCGCAATTGCTCTTTGAATCTGGGCCACTGTTTGTTTTTTAGCACACATTTTATGCTTTCTTTTAATAGAAATGCTATAGGCTTAATATACTAAAGCTATAACACTTCTGCTTTTCATTGTAGCAATTGTTATTTGTAGCGATTTGACTTGTTTTGAGCTCTTGTTGGCTCTCAGGCTCAATTGATGATTACAACGATTATTTGCCATAACGAGTGTTATTTTTAGTATTGAGAGTTGAAGATAACAGTCACATGGCTAAAAAAACAGACATAGTGGCAATAACACATGCATTAAGGCTTAGTGAATCAAGCCTATTAATGTTGTCATTCTGGCAAATAATAATCGTTATGCCATGGTGAATTAAGCCTAACTTCTGTTTACTCCAATGTTGACATTATGTTTTACAACACATGGACAAGCGTACCCATTGCAAATGAGATACAGTAGAGGACAGAAAGATAGACATCAGGAAACCATCTTCATCCTCCTTGTGATGATCTGTGGTTTGTGTCACTTCTAAGAATCAGTTGTGTTATTATTTCTAAGAAACTGTCTTCCTTGTAAGTTTCAGTCAATGCTTTTTTCCATTTATTCAAATATTTACCGGGATCATTCTGCAAATAAAGTCTCATAATAATGTTAAATAAAATTATGTGTAAGCTAATACAATTTTTATGTGGCCACTCATGCAGCTGTATCCTGTGCTGTGTTCTATGTCATACAATAAGGTCACATTCATTTCCGAGCAGTGCAGTGTTTTACCTGAAGGTTGTTTGAGTTCATACGATTATGTTTGTATTTCCACTTCTTGAGAAATTAGAATCACAATAGGAACCGGAATAAATCACCATTTATACTTAATTATCTCTTCTGGAGTGTAGCAGCTTGAAAACAGTGGTTGTAAAAAGGTTGAATACCGCATCTTAGCAGAATTGATTTTGAGCGTTTTCCTCTTGTTCAAAGACTGGAAAAGATAGTTCTGGCCTGCTCCATCGTGCTCTTTACTGTTGGGTGGTACATGTGATAGATTGCCTTAAATTGACATTAAAAGTTCATAAAATAAAATAAAAATAACATACATGTTATTAGAGCTGCACGATTAATTGCGGAAAATCGTTATCGCGATTCTCCACCCCCCACGATCTCAATCCTGGATTTGAACAATTCTTATAGGGTTAAAATAACAAATTGTCAGCTTACATTTGAGGAGGTAAAAAGCATGCAGCAATCAATGGTGTCCCCGGGATGCTGGCATTAGTATTGCGGCATGATGGTGAGATTGCCTGTATCAGAGCAGAGGAGAAGCTGTTGGCCGCGACGGAACCAGCGTGGAACGCAAATGGCGGAGATACCAGAACTGACGTCGGCAAAGAACGTGATGGTGATGCTGTGGATTGGCAGTATCGCGCTTCTTCCCACAGAGGTCCCGGACAGCGCACCCTTGCTCCCACAATTGTTTACACGAGTCGCACTGGCAATTTTTTTTATCTATTGAAATGTGAGCTGCTAATATTTACTGTCTATTTTTAAGAATCAGCAGAGTCTCTCCTGTAAAAGTAAGGAAATAGGAAAATGCTCACCTTTTAAAATAAAGTCTCCTCTCGAAAAGTTTTTGAGAATCGTAAGAGAATCGTGATCTTTATTCTAAGCAAAATAATCGCGATTCTCATTTTTTCCAGAATCGTGCAACTCTACATGTTATACTTGCCTGCTCTGTGCAATGATTTTGCAAAGGGAAGCCCTGATCCTCCTCTTCTCGGGTCCTACATCGGCTCAACTGGTTCCTCCTCCTTAGCCAGTGCCCCCCAATAGCAAGCCATTTGCTCTGGGGGCATTGGTGCGAGCTTGCTCCTGAGCCCTGCTCTATTCATCCATAAGACAAACAGAGCCACGGCTCAGCCCCACCCCCTGCTCTCTTTGTTGGCTCACTGTGCTTGACAGTAGCAGGAGCCAATAGCTGCTGTCTCAGCCAATCAGGAATAAATGACCCAGGACAAGCTCCGCTCACGTACATGTGCATTGCACGTGCTCACATGCATTGCTGGATCAAGAGGGAGCTCAGGTGAGTATTAGGGGGGCTAGGGGGTATGCTGCACACAGAAGTTTTTTTTACCTTCATGCAAAAAATGCATGAAGGTAAAAACCTTAAAGCTTTAAAATCAATTGAAGTGCCAATAGCAAGGGGCCAGCCAGAGCTTGACCTTTCAAACTTTAGCTAGATTCATAGATTTTAGGATTCTTAAGCCAGCCATACACGGAGCAAATTTCTTTCCTGCAACCACAGATTGCAGGAAAGAAATTCACTTTATTCCTCCATCAACACAGACCATACTACTACACGCACCCATAGAAAACTAAAAACATGTGTACAGTGTGTAATTTGTCCTGTCCCGTTTGGTGCAGATTCCCCCTGTTTAGACCCCTGATATTTTACCAAAGCCCCCCTAACAGGGCTCCTAAAAAAATAATAATAATACAATTTGTAAAAAATAATAAAATAATAGGAATATAAAAACTGACACATTCCACTGCCCTACTGACACCGTTCACTGCTCTACTGACGCTCTCAGTATACAGTATATACACATGCACACACATGCATATGTGTCTGAGCTTTGGGGTGCACACCCTAATTCAATAGGCTGCGCACACCTATGGCCCTGTCCTTCTGACCCACTGACACTACTCCCAGCTGCAATTTCTGCCTGTCAAAATGGCAGCTGGGATTTGCTGTGTAAATAGAGCAGCAGTAATAATTACTTCTGTAAAAAAAAGACGATTGTCTCACACTGAAGCTATCAGCCATAACCCAGGTATCTTTTTCTTCAGCCAGCGGCTTGCTTTCTCAGGAAAGCGTTCTGAGCGGCTCATGAGCCTCTGGAATGTTTTCAGAAGTTTCGGGGATGTCCTCCCCCTGCCGCTCGCCAGTGTTTCTCAGGCTTACCGTTTCCACCGGCTTTCCCGAGAAATGATTCAACGGTGTGGCCGGCTACTAAAGAGTAGATCATCTTTGATCGCCTCTATGGCCTTTTTTTTATTTTTTATTTAAGCAAATCGTTTTATTTTATTTTTTATCTTTTCCTTTTAAAGGTAAATGAGAGATTATGGATCTTTTTGACCCCAGATATCTCCATAAAGAGGACCTGTCATACTTCTTTCTATTTACAAGGAATGTTTAAATTTCTTGTAATAGGAATAAAAGTGAGTTCAATTAATTTCTTTAAAGGGACAGTGTAAAAATAAAAAGTAAAATAAATGCAGAAGTGAACTCATACATAAGTCAAGCATGCATATGTAAGCGGTATTCGCACCACATGTGAGGTATCACTGTAAACGTTAGAGCAAGAGCAATATTTCTAGTGCTTGACCTTCTCTGTAACTCTAAACAGGTAACCTGTAAAAAAAAAATTTAAATGTCTCCTATGGAGATTTTTAGGTACTGTAGTTTGTGGCCGATCTACAAGCGTAGTGCAACATGTTGGGTATCTATTTACTCGGCATAACATCATCTTTCACATTTTACAACAAAATTGGGGTATATATTGTGTTTTTTCTTTTTATTTCATTAAGATATTTTCTTTACCAAAAAATTGCATTTGCGAAACCACCACGCAAATATTGTGTGACATAAAGAATTGCAGTGATCACCATTTTATTCCATAGGCTCGCAAAAAATTCTGGATTTAAAAAGCCTGCCAGGTCCTGACAGAAAAAGTCTGGTCTTAAAAATGTTTATAAAAGATCAAAAATACTGAGAATACAGTTAAAGTTGTTCAAACACTAAATTGAATGAAAGCTATGTAACATGTCTCATGGATTTAGAGAAGAAATGTGGTCTACTGTTGCAAGCCTCAAACATTCACAAAACCAATTTTTATGTAAACATTGAGATTACAGTGCCTGTTACCATAAAGAGAAATGGTTTGTTGTGACTGGGTAATATAAAAATGTTGACATATCTCTGAGAATACCGGTTGTGGTATATATGCATCTCTCTTTCTAAGAAATCATAAGCTAAAAGCAAGAACAGTGCATTGGTCTCTCTATCAGGCTTCCTGCAAGGGCATCTCCTACAGAATTATAGGGAAAATGGCTGCATTTCTTTGAATTGGTTATTGTGTATATGTATATGTATGTGTGTGTGTGTGTGTATATAAATACACACGTAAATAGATTTGAAAGAACTAGTTAAAGATAAAAACAGTTAGTTACATTGTCAGTAGTCGTTTTCAGAAGGTGAACATATGATTTGCCCCTGCAAAGTAACAAGTGTTACTAAACCCACAACAGTAAAATAAGTCTGTATATGCTCTCAATCGTGCTTGTTATACTCACTGTGGTACCCAAGGGGTTACTCCTCCGCATTGTGTAAAAAGGCTGTTTGATCATGTCTTCTCTGATCCTCCCCCTCTAACACAATCCCCAATTTATCTTCTGATAGAAAAGAGCCTTGGGGGCATTGTGCACATGCTCAGTTTGGTGTGTATTGCTAGAACGTTTTTTTGGGTGCATGTGATTTGCACATCAGCACTGTTCAAACAGAGAGGGTCAGGCATCCTGCAGCCTAATAGGACAGATAGAGTAGAATGAAAACTCCTCCTACAAGCTTTAGCCCCCGTTCCCGTGCCAAATCGTAGCCTATTGCTGGCAACGGCACTGTCCCAATCAGTGTGATGCCAACTTTGCAGTGCCGCACTGATTTCCAAAAGTAGTTCCTGAACTACTTTTGGAAACTTCGGGGGTGATTTCAATAGACATCTGTGCATGAACCCGCACAAATGTCTTTCAAATTGCGACAAAACTCACACTGAAATGCGGGTCTGAACTCGTACGATTTAAAGCCCCTGTGTGGGAAACTTGTAAGAAAAGAAATGGCTGCACATTCAGGAATTCCGATTGCCTTTTATTGTTCAAAGTGATAACACCAAAGACACCAACACGAAATCACATAGACACATTTGGGTGGTTGGCCCAGCTCACGTGAAATAAGTCACATACCTAGAGATATCTCCCTGATCATCTGGAGAGTGAAGCAAAAGTAAGTGGGAGTTACTGGTAAGGAGGGCATTTAAAGGGTTAGTTCACCTTTACCAAAAAACTGCCTATGCAGAAAAGGAAGCTCTGACTAAAAGTTTAATAATGTACTTGCTATAAGTGTAGGCCACTTTCATATGCCTGAAAGGAATACTTCCAGGACATTGCTAAGTGAGGCCTAGCCGTTATTGCTCACCTTCACCATCACAAGAGTGAGCTCTCAAACGCAGAACTCAGAGCTATTGGATCAGAGGAGAGAAAACACATGTGGGGTTTTCATTTAGAGAAAAGGCTCACTTCTTTGATAGTGAAAGTGAGCAGTAATGACTAGGCTTCTCTTAGCAACGTCCTAGCAACGTCCTGGGAGTATTCCAGTCAGAAGGTATGTAAATGGCTTACACCTATAGCAGGGGCATCAACTTAAAGGGGAGCACCTAAACAAAAAATATTAAAAGCCAGCAGCTACAAATACTGCAGCTGCTGATTTTTAATTAATGGACACTTACCTGTCCAGGGTGCCCGCCATGTCGGCAGCCGAAAACGAGCAATCGCTCATCTCTCGGCTGTCCCCTTTTGCCATCCTTGGTGAGGGAACCAGGAAGTGAAGTGTTGCGGCTTCACTGCCCGGTTCCCTACTGTGCATGCGCGAGTCGCGCCATGCATTTTCACTGGTCCCTGCTGTGTTCGGGGATCTGTGTGTTTCCCAGAACACAGAGGGGGGGGGCGGTATTCTGCGGATATCTTTCCCCGGAAGTGGGTGCAAATACCTGTATTAAAAACCCCCTCCCCCCTAAAAGGTGCCAATTGCGGCACCGCAGGGGGGGAGCTGCACAGTTTGTTTTTATCTACAGACGCTCCTTATATGCATAGGCAGTTCTTTGGTGAAGATGAACTAAGCCTGCTGACTTCTATCATCCGATCATGTGAGCAATACTGCTGTTTTAGTGAAATGGTTCAGTTTTATTGTGGCAAATTGATTTCCTCTTTTTGTAAGCTTGTGTGCAATTTCTTTTTAACTGTATGGTTTGCTTCCATAAGGAAGAAGCTTATTTGTTGTTAATCCTCAAATCCGGAACAGAACTTTTATTTCCTCTTGTTGTATTTACTGATATTTACCTAGACATTTTTCTTTGTATACACTTTTTTAAAAGATAGTTGAAAGTAACTGCACATACATTAAGAAAAAAAGAAAAAAGAAAATCCCCTCTGGGTGATCAGTGTACAATGCAAGCATTTTAACTCTTTCAATACCAAACACTGTCGCCCCCTTCCTGCCCAGGCCAGTTTTCAGCAATGTCACACTTTAAATAACAATTGCTCGGTCATGCAACACTGTATCCAAATGAAATTTGTATAAAAAAAAATCCACACAAATGGAGCTTGATAAATAGAGGTACCGTATTTATCGCGGTATAACGTGCTCCCGCGTATACCGCGCACCCCCAAAGTTGACCCGAATCCTGTGGAAAAAAAGTTTTTTTTGTACTTACAGTTTTGGTGTCTTGTGCGGCGTCCATCGGCGGCCTCGTCGGGTCCGGCGTCCTTCTGCTGCTTCGGGTGTCCTTCTGCGGCTTCGGGTGTCCTTCTGCGGCGGGTCCGGTGTCCTCTTCGGCGGGTCCGGCGTCCTTCTGCGGCGTCCTCGCGTCCTCCCCGCTCGTTTCCCGCGCCGAGTTTGAATACTGCGCCGACATATACCGAGCGCAGTACACTCGTGTATTGTCGGCAATGCTCGGCTACCCACGCTGACGTCCTGTACGTCCAGGACGTGAGCGCGGAAGGTGCCGAGACTGCCCGACTATACCCGAGTGTACTGCGCTCGGTATATGTCGGCGCAGTATTCAAAACTCGGCGCGGGAAAGCGGGTATCGGCGTATACCGCGCACCCACGATTTTGCCCTGATTTTCAGGGCAAAAAAGTGCGCGGTATACGCCGATAAATACGGTATTTAATCACCATTGGGTTTTTTCTTTTTTGCTAAATGAAAAAAGACCAAACATTTTGAAAATAATGGGTTTTCGTAAATAAATAATCTTTCTTCATAGATTTAGGCCAAACTGTATTCTGCTACATTTCTTGTGTAAAAATAACCCAAATCATTGTTTATTATTTAGTCTGTAGGAAAATTTGAGAGAGTCCTGTAACAATGGCATATGGAGTTGGGTCGAACAAACCCCGATTCGGTTTGCAATAGTTCGGACTCGAAACGTGAACCCTAAGGGCTCATTTACACTTGTTTTGGCTTCAACACACATTAAAGGCCAGTTTACACTTGCTTCAAAACAAGGCTTTGTACAGGCTTTGTTAAAGCTCTCTGAACGCTAGTCAAAGCTCCTGTCACTAAATAAAATGGTTAGCTTACAGTCATGTTTACACCTTGCTTTGCTTCAGCTTTGCTTAAAAAATTATACCCCATGTAGCTTTAGTGGTGCTTAAAAGCGTCTTCAAAGCCTCTATAGAAGTCTATGGCAAAATTCTACTTGAAGCCCCACCGAAACCTCATGGAACCCCTACCGAAACCTCATCGAAGCCTCACCAAAGGCTCATCGAAGCCCCACCAAAGGCTCCTCGAAGCCCCACCAAAGGCTCATCGAAGCCCCACTAAAGGCTCATCGAAGCCCCACCAAAGGCTCATCTAAGCCCCACCAAAGCCTCATTGAAGCACCAAGCAAAAGCAAAGTGTAAACAGAACTGTAAGCTAACCATTTTATTTGGTGATGGAAGCTTTGACTGGCATTCAGAGAGCTTTAACAAAGCTTGTCCAACGCCATGTTTTGAAGCAAGTGTAGCCATAATAAAGTCAATGAGACCCAAACTTGAAAATTGTAATGTCCCCATTTTGAAGGCTTATATGCAAGTTGCCCTGGGGGACATGTGTATATGCAACAAAAAAATGTAAGATAATTTTTACAGGAGCAGTGACTTTAATGATGCTGCAGCGGCGCTTTGCCGGCGGTTCGGCGGCACTACCTATTGATTTCAATGGGCAGGGGCGCTTTAGGAGCGGTGTATTTAACACTTCTACAGCGCCTCAAAGATGCGGCTAGCAGGACTTTTTTTACTGTCCTGCCAGCGCACCGCTCCAGTGTGAAAGCCCTCTGGCTTTCACACTGGAGTGAATGGAGCCGCTTTTTCAGGGCGCTTTCCAGGCGCTATTTTTAGTGCTATAGCGTGTGAAAGGTGTCTAAAGCTCTAGAAACAGAGGATGAAAAGTTTTATCCATCTTGGTCATGGATAGCAGTAACAACTATGTAAATCCCTTTTTTACATTTTTTAAAAGTGATCACATTCCCTCTGTTCTCAGCTGCAAAAGAGCTGGGTGGAGGAGAAGCCGCAGCACACAGAGCTTATCAGTGAATGGCTGTGCAGCAGGGGGCATGTCAGGACAAGTTCAATCATTGGAGGCGAGTACACTGAGTTTCCAACATAGCTAGAGAACCATGGTTTGTTCGTCTGCTTAGTGTGGTCAGTTTTTAATAGGAAAGCAGAGGGACTGGCAGGAACCCCAGGGATTTAACATAAAGGAAGCAATACAAAGAGAACAGTATACTTTCTCATACAAGTACATGGTTAAGCAGGCACATATCAGGGATGTGAAGTGTTGAGGTAAAAAACGCTTGAAGTATAATAATGTTTTTTGACAATTACCTTACTACCTATTTTTATAGAGCATTCTCAGTACTTAAAACTGGAGTGTTATGCATTTTAAATATTCATTAATTTTCAGTTGGAAAACAAAAATCTAATTTTCAGTTGTTAATTAAGTTTGCTGTCATGGCTTACAATACTAACAAAATTTATAGCAAGAACGCTGGTGTGAAAATCCATGTTAGATTATCAAAAACAGAGTTTTATGGATTTAACTTTTTAATTGATTCCGTGAAGTTGTTTATTCAGGTGCAGATTTCATCTGACGAAAAGACGTAATTTTTCTTCTTTTTTTGAAACAAGATGCACAGAAATGTTAACTTTAAGTGCCTCATACGTAAATTTCATACATAAATACCTCTGATTGTGTCTCTGTATAAGCTGGATAATAGATTCATTACCATACGTAGAATACCATCATACGTACAGTATACCATCATACTAAAATGTAAAATGTCATAAACGAATATCATTCACCTATACTGTATTCTATATTTTAGTGCTAAACCAAATTGTAAAAAGGTCCAATACATAAAGTCCCAATGCTATTTTCCTCCATTGTGCGCGCATGTATGGGGTGCTAAAAAGCCAAGGCAGCTTTTGCCAACCACAGACCACAACTCTCACCATTATACTCTGTAAATTAGTGTGAAGTCTGCGGTTGTTTATACGTCTGCTTGCCTCTTCCTTCATGATACTCACCACCATGCCATGTAGATCTCTGTTAATCCACTTGGACATTGGCATGATATAGTGTTATGTTGATTACACTTAACATTTAGGCTTAGTTCACACTGGCATTAACCACTTCCCACTCGGCCACTGCATATGCATGGCCGGGTGGGCCCTCTCCTTCTGAGTGGACGTGCACACTGATCATCAACCTAGTAACACACATGTCCCCAAAACACATGTCCCAACATAGTAAAAACACCTGTCCCCCAGTAAAATCATATGTCCCAATGATTATCTGCATACATATGTCTGTGATCACCTGCGCACATCTGTACATGATCATCTGCGTACATCTGTCCGTGATCACATAAACCAATTATGATACACTTAACAGGATTTTTTTTACCAAAGACATGTAGCAGAATACATTTTGGGTTAAATTGATGACAAAATTATATTTTATTGGATTTCTTTTAAAATAGAAAGAAGAAAATATAGTTTTTTTTTCAAAATTATCGGAGTCGTGAATAAATGTCACTAAAAGAAATCTCTATTTGTGCGAACAAAATGATAAAAATTTCATTTGGGTACAGCGTAGCATGACCGCACAATTGTCATCGAAAATGCGAGAGCCTTACAATCCACTTTTTGCTACAGGTAAACCTATAATAAGGCTTACCTGTAGCTACCCCGGATATCTCCTAAACCTGCATGGTTTAGGAGATATCCCCTGTATCTGCATGTGCCGACGTCATCGGCACATACGCATTGAAGCAACGGCACGTACGTACGTTACCGGCGGCTCCCACACGCATGCGCGGGAGTGATGTCATCGTGGCTCCGGCCAATCACAGCGCCGGAGCCCACGCTGTGTACGGGCACCACATCGGGGGGCTTCGATCTCAGGTGAGTTTTACATAATGAGCTAGTTTTTTCTTTTTGCCATCTGTGTAAAATTAGGGAGGTTTATTTTCACTTCCTGTCTCGTATGTACAACAGTAAGAAGAAAGCCCCTCAAAGTGGGGGAAATCTGCTCTTAGGTTTCCCCAAAAATAAATGCCGGTATTTGCACCCACTTCCGGGAATGGACTCCTGCAGGAGTCATGCCCCTCCCCCCGCTGTCTTCTGGGAAACACACTGGTCCCAGAAGACAGCGGGGACCAGTGAGGACGCGCCGTACCGCTCGCGCATGCGCAGTAGGGAACCGGGCAGTATAGCCGCAATGCTTAACTTCCTGATTCCCTCACCGACATGGCGGGCGCGCTGGACAGGTAAGTGTCCATTTATTAAAAGTCAGCAGCTGCAGTATTTGTAGCTGCTGGCTTATAATATATTTTTTTAGGTGGACCTCTTCTTTAAATACACTTTAAGTTGACATTTTGTTTTTGTTTTCTACACCAAAAATTGGTCTAAACCCAAGTGGTCTGTAGTGGCTTTCCCCACTCTCATAGGCTTTGCTTGGGTTTAAGCCCACGGATGTGCCACCATAGGAATCGGCTTCCCATGGTGGCACACAGAAAAGAGGAGGAACCAGGAGTGCCAGTGGGGGAATTAAGAAGAGGAGGATCAGGACTGCTCTCAGTTTAGGCCGATATGTATTCTACATTCTACATATTTTTGGTAAAAAAACGCAATAAGCGGATATTGATTGGTTTGCGCAAAAGTTATAGCGTCTACAAAATAGGGGATAGATTTATCACATTTTTTTTATTAGTAATGGCAGCGATCTGCGATTTTTATCGAGACTGTGATATTGCAGCGGACAAATTGGACACATTTGACACATTTTTGGGACCATTGACAATTATACAGCGACCAGTGCTATGAAACTGCACTGATTACTGTAAAAATTTCACTGTCAGGGAAGGGGTTAACACTAGGGGGCGATCAAGGGGTTAACTATGTTCCCTCACTGTGTTCTTACTGAAGGGCGGATGGGACTAACTAGGGGAGATGACAGATACAGATACAGACACACGATCAGTCTTTTCTCCCCTGAAAGAACCGGGATCTGTGTGTTTACACACACAGATCCCGGTTCTCGATCTGTCAAGAGCAATCGCGGGTGCCCGGCGGTCATCGCGACCCGCAGGGCACTCGCATCAGCTCGCGCGCCACCTAGTGGCCACAATGGGAAGCAAAGTTAGGCAACGTCAATTTGCCCTGCCACAGTAAAACTGCGGAGTCTGGTCAGCAAGTGGTTAATGCTAGATGTTCTTCATCTTTTAAGAAAGACCGTTTTGAATAAATGAGACATCATTTTTGTATTAAAATATTTACCAGCCATGTAAATTTAATTAAGTAAAAAGCTTAGCTGTAGTTTTCTTTACATGCATATTCCATACCAGAAGCATTTACCGTAAAGGCCTATAGCATGTGACCTAATAGTGCAGCTGCGTAACCTACTTATGTAGACTTGCATAGTTGACCTAATAAACCTATGCATAGTACACATCCTCTCCTTTTGATTAATGAAAAGCGTCACATAACTGAAATAATCTCAGTTTGCTGCTTTTTTTGCCAAGACGGCACAGATTTTGTCCATGACATTCCAACCTATCTATGGATCTTAATGCAATTCCGTTTTGCTAATGTGATTAGACTGTTCCCACTGGGACACTTGTGATGGTAAGACAATTCCCACATGCCTTCCGCTAATGCTCACAGTCTTTCAGTGATGATCACATCCGGATCCTGACACGTAATACTGCAATGTGCTCTCTTTATACTATTGTTTTGAAATCTTATACTTGACAGTGGTTTTGTGTGTAGATTTAAAGTTAACCTAATTGTGGAAAAGTTTTTTTTTTTTTTTTTTTTTTAGCTTAGGCCTTCATCAATCATCTGATATTTGATCTATAAAGAATTAAATTACATGTTAGCTTTATTGTTGCTGATTCTGTGTGACCATTCATAGTTTGAAGGGGAAACCAAGAATTAGTATCCGTATTAATGTCTCTGTTGGTTGCCTATACATTAAGAAAAAATATGCTTTTAGTCTTAGTAGTAAGCACTAAAGTGTTACCCACAACAGTAAAATCAGTCTGTATTTGCAGTAAAGCATGCTTGTTATACTCACTGTGGAACCTAAGAGGTTAATCCTGCGCATTATGTAAAAAGGCTGTTTGATCCTGTCTTTTCTGATCCACCTTTTTTTCTTCAGACCCCGATCCATTTTCTGATAGTACAGAGCATTGGGGGCACTCTGCACATGCTCCGTTTGGTGTGTAATTTTTTTGGGAGGTTGCATGTGATCAGCACTGTCCAGGCAGAGGGTGAGGGATCATGCAGCCCCAAAGAACAGTCAGCGGAAAATGAAAACTCCTCCTACAGGCTATAACCAGTGCTCGGCCGGACACTGATAGAAGTCACAAGACTGCTATATACTTTACTGCTGATTAGAAAAAGGTATTAAGCAGATTATATTTGCTATAATAATAATAATAATAATAATAATTGCATGTTCTGTGGGAGACCAGATATAGTGAATGCAGGGTGTTGGGTTTAGTAACACTTTAAGAAGAAATACATTAGCCATACATAATGCAATACAAACGTATTTCACAGTGGGCGTTTTCTATATTTATTACCTAAGTTAAGATACCATATTTTGGGAGGCAATGACCTTATAGTTTCAGTGAACCTTACTTACTACAGTTTGAATAGAAGAAGTAACACATTTTAGGGGCCCTCCATTGAAAAAAAAATACAGAAGACATGCGTTTTTATTGTGTTTTTGCTGCGTTTTCGGGTTGCCTGTACCTGTGAAACATTGAACTCAGAAAGCATACAAAAAACACAACTGCAGTGCATTTTTGATGCTTCCATTAATTTCAACGGGAGATGAGTTTTTGGTGTGCATTGCACCAACGATGCAGCATGCAAGACTTCAAAATGCACCGCACCCACCATGCAAGGGTGTGAAGAGTTCCATAGGATTTAAAGGGAAATATCTTCACAGCGTTTTTCTTGCGCTTTTAGCAGGGTAAAAGTGAAGCAAAAAAACATTAGTGTGAAAGGGCCGTTAATGCACCACACACTCTAATATTGTAGGCCCAATGTGTATTTGACAAAACTGACCATCATGTTTGAATATAATTAACAACTTGCCGACCAGCCGCTGTTGTTTTACGACGGCAGGTCGGCTCCCCTGCGCGAGAGCACGTAGCTATACGTCGGCTCTTGCGCAGGCCACTAGGGGGCCCCGCTCCCCCCGACTCCCGTGCGCATGCCCGGCGGGCGCAATCGCCGCCGGGCATACGCGATTGCTCATTACAGAGCGGGGATCGGGAGCTGTGTGTGTAAACACACAGCTCCCTGTCCTGTCAGGGAGAGAAATGCTGATCTTCTGTTCATACAACGTATCAACAGAAGATCAGTCATTTCCCCTAGTGAGGCCACCCCCCTACAGTTAGAACACACCCAGGTAACATACTTAACCCCTTCCCCCGCCCCCTAGTGTTAACCCCTTCACTGCCAGTGGCATTTTTATAGTAATCCAATGCATTTTTATAGCACTGATCGCTATAAAAATGCCAATGGTCCCTAAAATGTATCAAAAGTGTCCGAAGTGTCCGCCATAATGTCACAGTACCGGAAAAAAATCGCTTATCGCCGCCATTACTAGTAAAAAAAAATATTAATAAAAATACCATAAAAATACCCCCTATTTTATAAACGCTATAACTTTTGCGCAAACCAATCAATAAACGCTTATTGAGATTTTTTTTTTTACGAAAAATATGTAGAAGAATACGTATCGGCCTAAACTGAGGAAAAAAAATGTTTATATATATTTTTGGGGGATATTTATTATAGCAAAAAGTAAAAAATATAAATTTTTTTCAAAATTGTCGCTCTATTTATGTTTATAGCACAAAAACTAAAAACCGCAGAGGTGATTAAATACCACCAAAAGAAAGCTCTATTTGTGGGGAAAAAAGGACACCAATTTTATTTCGGAGCCACGTCGCACGACCGCGCTATTGTCAGTTAAAGCGACGCAGTGCCGAATCGCAAAAAGTGCTCTGGTGTTTGACCAGCAATTTGGTCCGGGGGTTAAGTGGTTAAAGCGGAGGTCTGCCAATTTTTTTTTTTTATAGTCAGCAGCTACAAATACTGCAGCTGCTGACTTTTAAAATATGGACACTTACCTGTCCAGGGTGCCCACGATGTCGGCACCCGAAGCCGATCTATCGCTCGGCTCTCGGGTGCTGCCGCCGCCATCTTTGCCGCTATCTTGCGGCTTCACTTCCTGGTTCCCAATTTCACTGGTCCCTGCTGTCTTCTGAGACCTGTGTGTCTCCCAGAAGACAGCAGGGGGACAAAGGAAGTGGCATAGATATCCGAGCCACCCGCGGGTATCTATGCCCGGAAGTGGGAGCAAATACCTGTATTACTCAGGTATCTGCTCCCCCCCTGAAAGGTGCCAAATGTGACACCGGAGGGTTCCCGAAAAGCGGAAGTTCCATTTTTGGGTGAAACTCCGCTTTGATATTGTCCTTTTACAGTTTAAGTCAAAGTTATTAGACCAGCTAGAAAATGTGGTTTCAAGATGGCTGTACATATCAGTGGATGTTCTTTGTGTAAACTCATCAGTCTGCTGAATTGCAGATGACTAGCTCTTTTTTAGTTAATTGGTAGTAAGTTTACTAGAGAAAATGTTTATTTATTATTTAGTAGATCTCACTTGAAGCTGAACAGGAAGATAGCATTTAGTTATGTAGCATGCAAGTTTTCGGTGGCTAAACTTTGCACCATTACAGGGATTTCACCACATACAAATGAACAATATATGACTCAGAATCACCATTGTACTTTCAAAATGCTAATGACATGAAGGAGAGAAGGTTTTTTCCCCCCTCTTGGCCTCATTGCACTAATAAAGAGAACCTTCCTTAACCGCATTGTGTTGACAGTCTAAAAATAGACTTAATTCACTTTTTGTTACTATTCTTACCACCAGCATTACTTACTGCAATGATTGGTTCACTACCTTTGCACAATTATTTCTTGTTATATAGGAATTACCAAAAAAATAAAAAAAAACATATTGACTGCCTACAGGTATTAAATATCACATTCACCAAGATTATTTCTGGTGATTCCTTTTACCAGGCTGGCCATACACGGGTCGAATTTCGAAAGTATTTTCATATGAAAATCAGAAATGTTGTGTGTTTTGTGATCCGATGGTGCCACCGTTGATTTCGAAATTTGACCAACCAAGCCTTCAATTTCACCTCATGTTGCTACAGAAAAAAGATTTTGTGGATGGGAATCTTCTTTTCTTTACGAGGATTTTCTTTTATTGTACTCTCACGATTCTCCCATCATTGATTAGAAAATCTTTTGTTTGTCAAAAAATTTCCAACATGCCCCATTACTCAACTTTGATGGACGCACCAAAATGGTGCGAAATTCGAACAAAAATTCTTAGAATCTTCTTTTCTTTCCGAGAATATTCTTTTCTTGCACTCATGCGCATTTCTTTTTTGATTAACATTTCTCGCACAATTCTCCCATCATTGATTAGAAAATTGTTTATTTGTCGAAAAAAATTCCAACATGCCCGATTACTTAACTTTGATGGCCGCATGAAAATGGTGCGAAATTAGAACAAAAATTCTTAGATACGATTTTCGAAAGAAAATTCTTTCGAAATTTGATCCATGTAGGCCCCTTTCCCACTACCGCAACTTTAAAGTTGCACGATTTTGCCGCAGTTTCAGGGAATGCCTGTGTAAACTTGAGGTCTATGGATCAAAACTTGCATCAAAGCCGGACCAAAGTAGTGCAGGGACTACTTTGAAGTCGATGCGACTTGAAGTCGCATATATGCACATATATGAATGGTGCTCATTGGCAATCATGGGGTACGACTTGTCATGCAACTTTATTGTCCCAAGTCACACAAGTGTGAAAGGGGCCTTAGGCTACACTTCAGCCTGCATAGTACAGTAGTGTAAAATTTCACCCCGAAAGGCTCCTATACATTGCAGCATTTTAAAGTGTATGCTTCATAGGTGATACAGTACTGACACAACCAAGGAGTTTGCATGGACTGTGAGGATCCCTAGATAACAGTAGTTCCTCTCTGTGTACCATTTATTTTTGCAGTAGACAATGTTTTTGTGTATTAGACCAGATGTAGACAATCACATTGGAAGCTGTCTGGATTGGGCTTTGCTTATCACTTTCACTGATTGAAAAAGGATCTCAATAGGATACAATCAAAATAGGCAAGCACATGCGCACGCAGCAAGACTGCTGATTATAGGGTCCAACTTTATAAGCGACAGTTGTGTGGGGGGGGACCTTATGATTTCACTAGGCACAACTTGAAGCAAAGAAGACAGTCCTTAAAAAAGGAACTATGGAGTTGCCTGTAGTATGGTTTACATTTATGGTCTTATTTGATGTGGTTTTGTACATAAGGGTGTATGGTATTATGTACCCAAGAATTATGTAGCTCAATTATTGGATGGTTTTCAGTCCGTATATACCCTGCTTTACAATGGTAAACTCAATGGTTCTGTATATGCATAGTAGGTACCTAATGTGTATGTTTCACTGTAATTCCCCTGTATACGTATATTTGCTCATTGTAGAATATTTATTTTATCTGTTGTTTTTTTTTGTTTGTTTTTTTAAATGCATAGTTGGTACATAATGTGTGGGTTTTACTGTAATTCCCCTGTAGTACAGTGCTCCACAAATCCCAGGCGCCAGGTCGCCATGGCTACTAGAAATTGCATCCTGGTGCCTGTGCTCTTGTCAGCCTACATAAGGGAAGGGGTTTTGTCATTGAAAGTAAAAAAAAATCACTCACACTTTTTTAGCTGGTTCCTAGATTCAAAGCGAATTTGTTAAGCCCTTTTGTACTATATTTATTTTAGCTGGTTCTTTTTATCTTTTAATGCATAGTAGGTACATCATTTGTATGTTTTAATGTAATTCCCCTCTATACATAATCATATATCTACTCATTACAGAATATTTATTTAAGCTGGTTCTTTCTTTTTTTTCTTTTGCATAGTATACATAATGTGTATGTTTTACTGTAATTCACCTCTATACATATATTTGCTCATTGTAGTATATTTATTTTAGCCGGTTCTTTTTTTTTTTTTTTTTACAAATCAGCTGTTTTCTTAGTCATGTCATCTTGAAACTAGAAAGATAGCAATAAAAGAAGTGATTTGGTTTGGTTGGAAAGTCCCTTTTTTTCTAGTTCTGTGTAATAAGCGTATGCGTTTCTTGTCTCAGTTTTTTTTGTGATCAAAGATGTAGGCAGGCAATTTAGTGTTTAAAGAAATATTCCAGTAAATGCTTGGGAACACGTTTCCCAAATGTAAATATATATATATATGTGTGTGTGTGTGTGTGTGTATAGAGCGCAAATGTTTCTAAGTTTGGGTCCTGCC